>NC_054540.1:13550445-13735445 GCF_017654505.1 Polyodon spathula
CTTGGATTAAGTCTGTGAAATGCCACCCCAGTATCAGACACTTCTTGGTGACCTTTCAAGTTCATGGGTCCTCCTGTTTCTGCCTTTCTTGTTTTCCTGAATGTGTTTCCATTTGTTAGCATTAACTTGGGCATTGGATGGTCTTTGTTTGCGCTGCTTGCGGTCCCTTTTCCAGACCTGCTCACAAAATTCATCCATGGTGTTGAGGTTTGGGTGGTTGATGAGGGACATGAAGTCCCTGTACCAGACTTTCTGATTGGGGGGGATAATGACATGGCCTTCCTTTGGTTTTGCTGCCTCACCATCCTCATCCTTGTGCAGAAGTTCCTCTAGGTGTTCTGTGTCTATGACCTCCAGGATGACCTTGACCAAGGTCTGCATGAATCCATGTTCAATAGTCTGACAGTAGTAGATTCCTGAATATTGCCTCTGAAGGATGCGTATGAGTAGACCTTGCTCTGTTCTGATGAATCTGTCATCTGCTTTTATCTGCAATTAAGAGTTAACATTAATGCACAGAAACTTTGGTAAGACTATTTGCTACCAACAATTTTTATTTTACTGAACAGCACCTGGCTTAGTGAGTGAATTTCAGCATTCACGACCTCTAAACCAAACCTGATTCACACTGACTCATGGCTCTTGTGACCATTATTGTTCAGTCTCTCAGATGTTCACACCCAATCTGCTGGACCTTAAAAAGTACTACACAGAATGACTCTATACAAAAAGCATAAAGGTTAGTGGTTATTCTCTTAAACAAGTAGCCACCTTGGTGTATTTTCAACTGTGAATTTGATCCTAAAGAGCTATTTGCCCAATTATCCATAGCAAAGCCTTACATACCAACTATAATGTAGACAGGGCATTGTCTAACTTTGATTAAATAATAATATGCCAGTGTTGGACATTCTACTCATTTGTAAGACAGTCTGATGCTATCAGAATAAAGGTATTAGTAAAGCTTAAAAGCAATATTAAGCTTCAAGTGAGATTTCAATTGTTTTTTTTTTAATCTTAACATTTTATGGTATTTTGATCATTCTGAGACATTCTTGTTACTGTAGCTCCAATATTTAGTTATTATTGCTGTCTAAATTTACCTTTACCTTTGTCTGGAACATCTTAAACGATACTGTCATATGATTTGGTGTCATCAGAATTATTGCATAATCCCATACTGGGAATCACTAGACTCTGTGCATATATTAAGTAACATAATACTGGAAAAAAATTTACCTCATCTTTACGGTCTTCATTCTGTTTCTGGAATTGCCAGTAGACAAGAGCACGTTGGGATTTTGGGCTGCACTCCAGGAAAGTGCTACTGTTCTCCACTCCATAAATAATTCTTTCTTCCAAATTTCCTTTGCCATTTAATTCATCTGTAGATGAAGGAGACACATCATTATTGTTTGGTAACAATCAAAGCAGTATTATAAAATGCTAAAATTACCCCTTAATGTCAACATAGTTAGGAATCCAAATCTAAAATATATGCGATAAATACATGTGATGGAACTTTTGACACACTAAAGAAACTTACAAAACCAGTTCAAAACAGTAAGTTAACTGTAATTTGTCTACTCCCAGATCTGATTTCTATACAAAGGTAATTTGCAAGCAAATACCCCAAATTGAGGATATAGGGTAAAACCCTCAGCTATTTAGACAACTATATGTAATATAGTTGTTAGCATGAATATGCTGCATTCAATGGCTGTCATCAAACGAAGAACTTTAAAACCTCTGCAGTGTTTCTAAATTAAAGTTATAGCAGCACAGCATGGTGCTCTGGTGGTTCCAGTTTACAAAATAATGAGCTGGCCCTTAAGCATACAGGAGAAACCAATGTGTGGTCTCCTCTGTCTGGGTGGCTAAAGCACTCTTACAGAACAGAATTCAGAAAGACAAATACACAACAAACATCCTTTAGCTAAGAGTGTCAGGATAAAATAACTGCAAGACAGTGAGCATCTTTGAAGAGGGTTATCTAAAGACTAAGCTAAATGCAATAAATAAATAAATACATAGTTTAAACAAACAGAAAACAACAGGACACGACACTCTACGCCAAAATAAAAAGACAAACAAAAACGGACTAACACTTTACAAACAGTGAGCAGATAGACAAACAAACACGGTGAGTTAAATAAACAAGTATCGTGCTTGTCCCGCCAGGATGCAATAGCAATGAAATGATAACTCTCCTACTCTCTCTCCTGTTCTCCACTCACCGAACACCCAATCCCCAAGTGAATAAAACGTGCATCTATATATACTGTTGTGCTGGGATTCAATTACTAATTAATTATTCACTTGAATCCCAGCACGTGAATTAATTATGTGCAACCTCGTGCTCACATATTAAATACTTTAAATGCACGTGAAGTGATGTACAATCCCGTGCCTAAATACAATTATACATTTCTAAACACACCTGAAACACAGACCCGTTTATATCCCGTGTACCAATGACTATACACCAACATTTAACACACCACACGCAACATATAACAGATAATATACACAGAGGAGGGCACTTTGTCACAACCTGCCAATATTCTATTCTACAGAGATTGAAATGCAGTGATAGTGATATACAATACCCTTGCTGCCATTTAATGTCAGTAATGTCAAACAGACTGCTGATGGCTGATAAGGGCATAATGTCTTTAATATAAATAATGACATGAACAGCATTCTGACTGGAACCAGCTAGGACTTGCCTCTCTTCAGATCTCCATATTCCAGAATGTTCTTATTAAAATTACTTTTTATACATACACTCAATCCTAAATTATGAGCTCAAACTTTTTACCTAAAGTCTTCATCGATATTATCATGCAGTTTGACAAACCTTAATCTTTAAGGTAAAACTTTATTCATGTATATATTTTACATAACCCTTCTTACCATGATGTTGAAGGTCGGAACACTGAGTAACAGGGTCCCCATTTCTTATATCCTGTCTTCTTGTACGTCTAAATTAAAAGGAGAATATTTAATATTAAAAGATAAACATAATTACACCTATTCTTAACTGAGAACATGTACTGAGAATGCAAATCCTCGTATGCTGTTAACTAATGAGTCATTACGTGTCGATAATTGATGACCCATTCAAATCAGAAAAAGACTAATACATTGGAACAACATAAAAAAACTTGAAGATACTGTTGCTTTGATGTCTACTGTACAATGCAATGTATTGACATTGTTAAGTTATTTTAGATCCAAGGTCACTGATGTCATGCTCTATTTCATTCCTTTCAGCTATGAGTTTACCACAGTTTGTAATTGTAGCAGGTTGTAGCAGAGGTTTAATGTTCTAATCAATACATGGAACTAGTGTTACCAGCTTCTTTACAAGGTAATGCATCTCCCTTCAGGCTGCTGCGGACCAATGTTGAGCAGCCAGGAAAGTGAGGTGAGGCTACGAAATTAAAATCAATAACCCAACTGAACATTTTCTGGTGGAATGCTATATAATTAAGATCAAGACAACTTCATTTGAATTTGTGTTTTCTGGCAGGTGTGCCTTATTCTTTAACCACCCTAACCCTTTTTTCTTCAATGTAGATAATATACTTATGATGAAATGTAAATTCTAGGTTTTCTGTTTGTGCGTTAATAAAGGACTTATATTTCTTTAATGAAATATAGTTCACTTAATTGAGCAAATTAGAACAATCTGTACTTATAAATCTGTCCTATGTTTCCAATAAAGTTTGCCAAGAAACATATAATCAAAAAGTATGGCAAACACAACTAGAATACCTTGCCATTCCTAATAAATTCTCCTTTTAAGGTTTTTAGTGCCCCTTAAGTCCCTTTTTGGCACACAAAGAGACATTATCTGGGTTTTATAATAGTCTATGGTTATGGCATTTTCATATTGGAAATTACATGGCTGAATTACATCTGAACAAGCTCACAGTATATGTGTATAATATATACACTATTGACAGGGTGATTAGAAAGTAGGTTTACCACATCAACGCACCATGCTTTGTGATCACCCTGTATATGTAGGCCTAGATGTAAAAAATGTTGTGTCCTGTCTTAAGACTTGAACGAATGCCAAAGCCACTGGCAAATCCAGTAACGTTTCCATTCCCACATATTATAAAATTTGTCTAAAAAAACCAACCTTTTTTTCTGCCACAGACACCTCCTGTAGAGCATTCTAACTATCAGCCATCAAAACTGCATTGGTTTAATTAGCACTGTCAGTATGGATTCCATAAGCACACAAGCATGTCTGACCTCTTTGATGTGGGGAAGTAGCGGGAGCATTCAGTTCCATCCCAGGCGCAGTAGGGGTCTCGGGCTAAGCAGCACTCGGCACAGGCCTTTCCATAGACCTCACACCGGTGCAAGGGCATCTGTGAAACTCCAATTGCTGAGCCAAGGTATAGCTGTTGCTGTAAAAAAGGGTAGATTATTTATTATTATTATTATTATTATTATTATTATTATTTATTATATTATTATTATTATTATTATTATTATTATTATTAAGACAGATAAAATTATAAATATAATAATATCACCATATACATATTTACTAAATAAAATTGGCCTTTATGTTGGCATACCAGAAGATTGTAAAATGCACTAATGCTTCTAACATTGATGGGGTCACTATCGTGCTCATTATTAGTGCTTTATCATCAACCCAAAAAGCCCTTTCCCTTAAAATCTTTATTTAAATATGGCAGTATGACATTTCACATACAACTCTTGACCACAATGTAACAATGTTTAAGGATAATTCTTTATGCGTATTTAATACTTTACAAGTAGAACACCCAAATTACTTATGTAACCAACAGCCATTCCAGGGTGACTACTTCCAATCATTAGACTTGCAGTAAAATAAAGCTAGCGACCTATAGGTTAAAGAGTTTTCAAAACATTGCCAACCACCTTATTTCTTGTAAGCAGCTACTGTATGCAATATGTGCAGTACTGGGAATCTGGTTGTCTAGTTTAAGTCCAACTATAAATCTTTAAGACTGTAGTTTTATAAGAGTACCTAACCGTTAAGGGAGTTAACATGATTTAAAAAAATCAAAAAAAAAGTTATAGTTTTAACATTGATTTTCGCCTTTGGCATCAATTGTTTCACATCAGTGAGCTCACAGATATGCTTTGGGACAACCTAGCTTTGTCTCATTGAGATCTCCTGTGTAGAATACTTTTAAAAAGCCCTTTGCTTTTAATCTCAGATGGATTAATTAAAAAAAAAAAAAAAAAAAATTCTTTGGACATCGTGCAACGTTTTCATGTGAATTTTCTGTTTTTAATCTGTTTCCTGTGACACACTTAACATGAATGTTACTCCTGTTAAGAGGAGTAAAGACAGCAAACTTAGCTGGGCTATACCCCAATTTATTAGTATAAATCACTTATTGTTATCCGACACTGGGGAAGCATACCATAATTCTCAGAATTTACCTTGAACCCATTGTGTGCATGACTAAGCAGTTTCAGTTTACATCCCTTGTAAAACGTGCATCCCTTGAAAAATGTAGAGGGCTAAAGCAAAATGGATACTTGCTAGTTAGAAGGGTCATTCATACATTAAAATGTGTTCCTATATGCAATATTATCAAGGTATAAATTAAGCATAAACTGCACAATTGTTATAAAGTATACCCTATGCCTTATATATAACGTTCATCATGTGTACAGCGCACCAGTATGCAGAGGTGCATGTACTATCCAACACCACAGGATATACTGCATGAGAGCTGGTAATTACATTTCTGAATTGAATAAGCCTTACATTGAATGTTGCTTAAAAGTGTAAGCAGCAAACATTGCATGGTGGTTTCAATTACTTTGAGAACAAGTGCACAGCCACTGTCTCTGGCTGCAACGAGTTCCACTGCCCTTTTTCATGAAAACTAACAAAACATACAGCACTGCTATTACAACTACTACTTAATATAACAACATCAACAACAATGGGATAGCTCAATGCCCTACGCTGTCTGGAGTAGACAGCCATTCAAGCCAAAACGTACCTGTTTTGTAGAAATATCCATGGCTGTAATGGCAACAGGCTCCTAAAATAAAGCAAACACATCTATTAGCTTCATGATTTTATAACCACCCCTAATATTTATAATTGAGCTGCCTCATCATATAGATATACTAGGTTGTGTTTGCCTTATGTACTGATGCTTCTTGAGTCACTGAGATATTCATGCTGCACTCTACAGGAAAACAGGAAAGCACTTGAATGCTGCCATGTGATGACAACACTAAAAACATAACTGCTGCTTACAGCTCAACATGGTTAATTGAAGGAGCATGACAACACTTACCCTGAACACAGTCATTTCTTCTAGGAGGACTTCCTCTAGGTCACGCCAGGTCTCCTTGGGAATCGATACAACCTTTAGAACAGTGCCAACATCTTCAAAACAGAATGGGGGCATATTAATGAAGGAACATATTACATATCTCTACAGTATATGTAATATCTGATAGACTATAACTAGGTCTTCTGATTTTCAGTTAACCGATAAAACACCCCCGATACAAAAAAAAAAAAAAAAAAAAAAAAAAAATCGGTGGCTAGCCAATAAACATAGGAAAACACCAGACAAACTGTGGAAATGGTTAATCAAGTTATGTTGAATGTACCCTTTTCCCATTAAAAAATAAAACCTACTTCAAAAATAATAATAATAAATACATTTCTCAGTGCTGCTGGGCAATATCCTGTCTTCCTGACCTGTATCTATCATAGATTCGTTCTGAATACTTCAAACCCGCCCCAACTACTGAGTGACAGCATATTCCTACATTTCTATTGAAGACTCAGACACCTGTGAGATTTAATACGAGATTACAAATCAGGAATGGAGGCTTGTAGCGGGATTTAAAACTGTATTACAGTTAAGATACAGAGGATTTGAAAAATGTAGAAAAATGCCTACACAAAAAAAACCCAGAAGAATGTGCCTGTGACCATAGGGATTTCATTGTGGAAGACACCAAAGGAAAGCAGGTGCAACTTAAGTGTACAAGTACTGTGGAGTTACTACTATACATATTTTGACAAAAAAAAAAAAAAAAAAAAAAAAAAACCCGTAAGCATTTTGGAAAGTAACCGAAAACACAATTTCATACAGTATATCAAAAACGAAAGTCCTGAAAAAAACAAATGTACATAAAACTCGTAAACAGCTAAAAATAAGCACCGAAAAATAGAATTAATAAAAACAGAAAAACAATACATTTAATTTATATCTCAGAAAACGCTGCCACAATGTCCTGATATGTCCAAATATCCTGCACTTGACTATAATGTACTTGAGTCAAAAGAAAATGTCTGCCTCAGGATAAGATGGTATGTTTGAACAAAGCCCCAAATGATTTCAAGAGTTCAATTTTTAGGGTCAAAGGTAGTGTGTCTTGATCAGAATGGCAATAGGGAGCAGGACCCTACAAGCAAATGGGAGTACAATCTATAAGCTAGATCAGCCACATAGTATCTAATGTTTCAAACAAAGCCGTACTGGGACCCGAAACAGAAGGGGATTACCATGAAAGTGGAAGATTGTATTACTTTTATCAATTCACTTTGTTGACAGATGCAACATGATTGGACAAAATATAAGCCCCTTATTAAACATTGGTGAATATTGACATATTCATACATGATCAAACAAATGTTGGTTGGAAAACTAAATTAGTGACAGATGCAGTAAACTGTAATAAAGACACATACCTGTTCCAATGAACAGGACATCATATTGTCCATCTTCTGCATCCACACGATCCACAACTATCTGTGTGAATTGGTAGTCTACATCAGTCTTGATGATGATTGGTCGGTGGCTAATTGGATGGACAGGATTGTACATGGCAGGGTGGCTTCTTGCAAAGGTGATGACATCATCAGGCAGGTCTTTGGTAGAATCAAACCCTCCAAAGGTTTTGCTTGGGCACTGTAAGGCAATATATATATATATATATATATATATATATATATATATATATATATATATATATATATATATATATATATGTTTGTTTGTTTGTTTAGAAAATAATGTATATATTTATCTGGATGTGTACAAACAAGATAAGCAAATACAGTGGCTCTCAAAAGTATTCACCCCCTTGGACTTTTCCCCATTTTATTGTGTTACAACATCGAATCAAAATGGATTTAAAATTAAGAGTTTTTGCCACTGATCAACACAAAAAAAGTCCATGATGTCAAAGTGAAAAATACAATCTACAAATTGTTCTAAATGAATTACAAATATAAAACAGTCAATAATACTTGCATAAGTATTTACCCCCTTTGCTATGACACACCTAAATAAGCTGTTGTGCAACCAATTGTCTTTACAAGTCACATAATTAGTTGAATGGAGTCCACCTGTGTGCAATTAAGGTGTTTCACATGATTTCAGGTTAAATACACCTGTCTCTGGGAGGTCCCACAGTTGGTTAGTACATTTCCTAACAAAAACTACATCAAGAAGACGAAGGAACATTCAAAGCAAATCCGGAATAAGGTTCTTCAAAAGCACCAATCAGGGGTAGGATATAAGAACATTTCCAAGGCACTGAATATCCCCCAGAGCACAGTAAAGTCCATTATTAAGAAATGGAGAGAATATGGCACAACTGTGAATCTGTCTAGAACAAGCCGTCTTCAAAAACTGAGTATCCGGGTGAGAAGGGCACTAGTCAGGAGTTAGTCTTCCACTGCTGAGCTGGGAGACTCTGTGCATATGGCAATAGCCCAGGTGCTTCACAAAACTGGCCTTTAATGGAGAGTGGCAAAAAGAAAGCCACTGTTGAAAAAAACTCACATCAAATCTCAGCTAGAGTTTACCAGAAGGCATGTGGGAGATTCTGAGACCAACTGGAAGAAGATTCTATGGTCTGACGAGACCAAAATAGAGCTTTTTTCCCTCAACGCTAAGCGCTATGTTTGGCGCAAACACCGCACATCATCCTGAGAACACCATCCCTACCGTGAAGCACGGTGGTGGCAGCATCATGCTATGGGGTTGCTTCTCTGAGTCAGGGCCTGGAAAGCTTGTGAAGATAGAGGGCAAAATGGATGCAGCAAAGTACAGAGAAATCCTGGAGGAAAACCTGTGGAAGTCTGCAAGAGACCTAAGACTTGGGAGAAGATTCATCTTCCAGCAGGACAATGACCCCAAACATACAGCCAAAGCCACACTGGAGTGGCTTAAAAACAAAAAGGTCATTGTCCTGGAGTGGCCCAGTCAAAGCCGGACCTCAATCTAATTGAGAATATGTGGAAAGAGTTGAAAATTGTTGTTCACCAAAGGTTCCCATCCAACTTGACGGAGCTTGAACAATTTTGCAAAGAAGAATGGGCAAAAATTGCAGTGTCCAGATGTGCAAAGCTGGTAAAGACTTACCCAAATAGACTCATGGCTGTAATTGCTTCCAAAGGTGCCTCTACCAAATATTGACTCAAGGGGGTGAATACTTATCCAATCAATTATTTTCTGTTTTATATTTGTAATTAATTTAAAACAATTTGTAGATTTTATTTTTCACTTTGACATTATGGATTTTTTTGTGTTGATCAGTGGCAGAAACTCCAAATTAAATCCATTTTGATTCCATGTTATAACACAATAAAATGTGGAGAAGTCCAAGGGGGTGAATACTTTTGACAGCCACTGTATATCATAACATTTGTATTTATAAAAAAAGAAAACAAATACATAATGTTATTCTGGTTTAATGGTTTCTCTTTACTTACATCTGAACAACACATACACATAAACTCCACCCATATATTTTGTTTCCCATTATGAAAATAATTGATATCTAGCTGTTTGCACCTCTATTGTTCTACTTACAGTCCCAGGTCGTGGGTAAGGTACCCTCCCCTGGAATGGTACCCACTGGTAATTGGGGCCGTCTCTGTGGGCATAGGGGCCCAAGAACACTCTTCTCACATCAGACATGCTATACATGCATACTGCTGACCCCTTGAAGATATTGCTAAAGAAAAGCAAAAACAAATCTATTAAAGTCAAAAGTGCAAAACCTAATTAAAATAATGAGTAATTTAACTTATAAATTGCTTGCTCCAAACAATTAATGCCACGTATTGATCAAGACACTGGAAAATGCATGCATTAGAAATCGCTTAATTAGAATTGAATTACCCCAGCATTTCTTGTTATCACTCACACATGCACCCAGTAAACAATGGCCCCATTTAAAATATGGCTTTGCATGCTACGAGGTTGATTTTATAAACCTCTACCATGCCAGGATAAGTCACAGCAGTAATGTTTTAGAGCATGCTACAGGGAATTACCCTGGATTGCATCAAAGTCTGTGGTTATCCAGAAGTTGTCCCTTAAAACTGATTTATCCATGTATATTCCCAGCTGATGCACAATAAAAATCCAGCTATTGCAGTGTATATCCAGTTGTGGTTCTAGTTATTTTTTTTTAACTATTAAAACTGTCAGGATTACACATCAAATTGGCAAAATACAGTTCTGTGTGATCAAAAACTATTGAAAATGCCAGTGTTCAAACACCCTCTGGTAAGTATTTTAATAAACACATAGAACATCAAAAAGGGACCAACATAAGAACACACTACTTTTTGTTCTAACTGGGTACCAATTCAATAATTGCACCAGTATTAAAAAAAAACAAAAACAAAAAAAAAACCCATGAAAACACTTTAGTACATTGCTGTATAGACCTATCCCATGTCATTGGTGCAAATCTGCTGTTGACCATGTGGTTGGCTCTCACCTTGATGAGCACTTAAATTATAAAATTACTGGCACAATACCTCTCTTCTTTTGTGCTGTAGTTTCACATATGGTGACCCTCAACAAATGCATGATTTCTGTCTAAAGGCAGACCTGTGTTTCAAGCTAACAAGCTAACAAGATTTTCTGCTGCCTTGACTGAAACGTGACTAGTACTAAATGGAATTGGCCAATTTCTAGAAGTGAACTCAAGAAGATTTGCAAACTGCTGTAAATGTATAGGAGAGCAAACAATAAAAATATTAAAAACTCTCTAAAATGTACTAGTGCAATTGGTTTTCTGGAACTTTTTAACACATTTTTTTCTTAGTTTTAGTGTATAGTTTAAATAGTATTAAAGACAAAAGCATAACAATAAATACATCATCTACCTGGATGTTGTAAACACGGCATATATTATTGGATTCTTAGGATCCTTGGAACTCATTAGGAAGACATCCTCTGAAAATAATAAGAGAATCTCAGTTTATCACGGATGATCAATATAAGCAGTATGCATATATTGTATAGTGCAAGGTATATATAGGCTATATACTCACGTAGTTCATCAAAGTGAGTGTCAATGCCATTAGAGCCAGGGACAGAGCAGATTAACCGTGCTTTGAGAAAGGTTGTCCATTTGTTAACAAGGCTTCGGTGGCCTCCAAAGTCGTTCTGAAAAAAAAAAAAAAAAAAAAAAAAACCCACAACATTATACTATTTAGTAAAACATCAAAATTTATATTCATTAGTTTGTCTACAAAAGGGTTTGATGCATCCCTGCAGTACCACATCTAGCACCTACTGAGCAATCAACATATTCTAAAATTGTAATGGTTATTTTAACTGATGCATACAGTAGAATGTTTCATAGAAGGCATTTAAGTGTAAGTATTTTAATATCAAATGTGCCAAGATCCCTGGGTGTATTTAGGGTGGTAATCTGTGGTATTTCTATGGATGCTCTGCTGAGAATACGAATGCCTTCACTGTGCTGCTTCTTGTCTCACCAGTCATGTGATAGTCAGAAATGGGAAAGTGGAAGCAAATAGCATTGACTTTATTTTAAACGTGAATAATTATAATACGTTTGTTACCTTACATAGCTGCCCTATCCTGGCATGGGTTGCCTTCCCAGAGTGCTCTCCATCCATTGCATTTTCACGAAAAAACAAATAGATTTTATCATCTTCAGGGTTATCGCTCTCAGGGATTAGGTGGGTACTTATAAATCTAGGATCTGAAAAAAAAAAAAAATGTTTATGTTTATTAACTACAGCAGCTATCTTACAGTTGTCACACAATAATTATCAACAAGTAAAATCATGTAGTTTATCAAGATGTTTATTACTACCACTAATAAGTAAGCAATAAGGCATGACAGGGTGTGGGATAGACTCTAATATCCACAAGCCCCAGGTGCGTTATAAGACGAGGCGAGTTTTGAATTTATTTGAATACATACTTTTGCTTTTTTTTCACTACTTTAATTAATCATTGGTGTCCGGTTCAGATTCATTTAATATCTCATGTACACTTCGGTTTCCCAAAAGTTCAACAGTTACATAAATCTCGTCGGTCATGTTTATTGCGATAAATTCCAATATGTCTGCCTTTTTTGTTTTTAAATTCCAATGTATGGATATCTGCCAGTGATTTGCCCATTTTTGAAAAAAGTGCCAACCCATGGTATATGCTGTAATATCAACACCCCCATGTGACCTGTTTTGACCAATCAGGATACAGTATTTAAAATACCCATTTTATAATAATTAATAATTATATTTTTTATACTATATATATATACACACACACACACACACACACACACACACACACATCTATACATACATATTTAATACCGTCCCGTCAACCATCTTTAAACAATTTACACAAGAGCTGTAATTATATATCGTATTCTAAATGAGAAAGAAGATAATTATATGTCAGCTGTGCCAACTAAACCCACATGTCAGCAGCATTTTAACACATTAAAAACACTGTGGCATTTTTCAAAACCCTAAAACAAACCACTTTGTAAATATAACAGATGTGATCTTCATGTGGATGAAGTAGATATGACCACCGTTTCATATGTTTCATCACACAGTAAAGGTGATACAGGCTCTTCGGGGGTTCATATTAAATTAAACAGCTGCAGTAGGTTTCATATCAACCGTCGTAATCACTGAAGGTCAATCAACTGTTAATGTTCTTTGAAGTAGCACAGAAGCAGTGTAAAAAATCCCATGAAAGCATATTGCCTGGTTAATGAAAATCGTATTGCGCGTTCAACCAAAAAGGACTTGCGAGTTGTGACACTCTCAAAAGATAAAAAGAAAACAGAATGTGGCCCGGAAATGGTTTGCATACTGCCTCCAAAGAAAACATACCTAATTAGGCTTGTAGGCTTTTTAAAAAAATGGTATGCCATTTAGTTGGACATTTCTTATCATTTGCAAAACAATGGCCTTTTCAGTAGCATGCAACATGGGTGGTATTTTCAGTACAAGCTGTGAAAGCTAAACACATTAATACTTCTTCACTGACAATAAATATGGTCTCAACAAGGGCCCTTTCAATTTGAAATGTAGTCATTTTCTGTAACTCTAGGTCCCAGATTTTCTCCATATAAATACATGTATCCTGCCTCTTCTTTTTTTTTTTTATTCATAACTCGTAACTCAAAACTTATTACCGGTACCGAAGGGATAAAAACTATTAAATACTAGTGGATAACTCAACACTGTCGTTTTCACTTTCTGATCTATTTGACACTCTTTCACATGACTGACTGGAAACGGATTGGATTGGAGTTGAAGTGGTTAATGAATGTAATATTTCTTTATGTCTTTTTTATACATAGAATGTAGGTAATAAGCATTAAAAAAAAAAGCAAAGGAGAATGATGAGGTGTTTTTAAATTCTGGTATTTAATATTAGGGAGCTGGGAGAAATAATTGGCATTCGTAGACAATTTTCATGGACTATAATTGACACTGAACCCCCATAAAATAACCAGATATCCAGTAATGCCTTGGAGATAGGAAGTTTCATATTCAAGGACAACATGAACTCCAATTAAACAATAGCAGTACAACAGTGGAAAAACTACAAAATAACAAGACATTGACCTTGCTGTAGTATCCAGGTGACTACACATCATTCGCAAAGCCCATAAGACTATGCAAATATTCTGTGAATGGACACAGTCTACTACTTTTTATGTAATTCTAAGTACTCCTCAACCCAACCATTTCAATTCCTCGAATCCCCCAAGCTGCTACAGCTTGGCCACACTTAATGTTTTTTTAGAGAGCAAAAAAGGTTAAGAGACATTTGTTTCACTTCATTCGCGTCCTGAGCCATTTGGCAAACATGACTCTCATGTGTGCCACGCTGGGCCTTTTTCTATTGAGCACACTAATCTGATTGTTTTTCCACTCTAAAAATTTTAGGTCAACAACCGGGCTGCCGCCAGAAACTAATTAATTTGCAAACAGACCATAGTTTTCACAAAGGGAGAGACTTGAAAAGCTATGTCAGCAGAGCTGGTCACAGCACTGCGACACAAACTATTGTGGCATCTACTCCAGGCTAAATCTCCCTGACTAACTCCCAGCACACACACATACAGAAACTCAAGAAAAGAAAAAATGAAAGTGGAGTCCAAAGCAGAAATTGTTATTAACAGGACGAGTACCAATTAAACTGACTGAAACAAATAAACAGTATTTATAAAATGTCAGGATGTTTTTTTCTCTCCTTTCTAAAATTCAGTACATTCATTTTGATCACTTCAGATATGCTTATTGTTATTCAGATGTTCATAATCTTCAAAAGATCATAAAATTACTAGAAAACTGGGTTCCATCCCCTCTGATATATGAATGATTTATATACTTATAAGTAAATATACAGCCACATGTGCTCTCCAAATTGTTCCAGCTGACCTGCTTGAATATGGCTTCTGAAATACATTCCTATTATAGAGACTATGTTTATCAGTATTTTTGTCAGCTGAATTTGAGTTGCAGTTAGCAAGGTATATCCATATCTTCATAACCTTCTAACTGATAAGTGTACACATTCCACCAAACCAAACATCTGTTGTTGTGCAGAAAAGGACATATTTTTTCTTGTTTTAATGATTTGTATGGACATTGTATTGAGGGCATCTGCTGTTGTGTGGGTCTCTCAGAGTATTATTGCCAAGACACTTCACATTTTAAAATATTTATGGAAAACAAAATATAAACATGTACGACAAAACAGCTTTGTACTGTGACTCTTCAAAATAAGAGCTGAGAGTGGACTCACATTGTGGGAGAATATGATTTCCTTCCGCAATCTCTACATTTAGCCATTGTTGTCTATAACTCCTCTCTGAATGCAGAGAGTATCAAATCAAGGAAAGGCTGCTTTGTGTTCTCAAATAGCAGCTTCTGTAGGTTAGTACAAATACAAAGAACTCTAAATAGACAGGAAAATAAAGTGTTTGAAGAAGCCCACCTGTTGTGCTCTCAATAAATGTATGTGCTAACAATTATTTTCTGTGTAGTTTTTATTTTCTGCACAGTGTTAAGCTTCCTTTACTGCTACTTCTTCTGCTTACTGCAGCATGACAATAATTTGGTGGATATAAAATGAGGTATTTATTCAAATCTCTCAAAACACAAACTCAGTCAGTGAATACGGAATTACGTTAAAGACATATTTTACATACCATTTAGCCACCTTGAATCATGCTGCTCTGTCCTGATTGGATGGTGCTGTCCCAGGGTACGGAAAATAGCAAAATCTCTTCCCATGAAATCTGCTGCTGTTCCAGAGTACAGTTCCCCATCTGTTGGTAAAAACAAATACTAAGCAATATGGCACTTACAGTGGATTATGTCAATTCATTTACAGTAGTTTGTCACTATGGCATATATCGGATGGTTTTTACAGTGTTCTCAGAGGTTGGACTGAAACAATGTATGTTGAATGGCCAGCTCACTCAATGACCTAGTGTTTAGCTGGTCTTTTTTTGCTTTATTCCTAACAGCAGCCATCTAAACAAACTAAGGACAGGTGTTAAGATGACTGATGACTATAATCAACAAACCTTTTTTGTGCACATACAGAATCAGAAGAGTACATTAGGGACGAGTTGTGCATTTCTCAGGACTATAGATATCATATTTGTTAAATGAGAGTTTAATCCATTGCTACATTTTTAGTTATGTGTTGAAAGAGTGGCTTATTACAGACGTTTTGGTATAATGTGTCTCTGGGCAAATGACATTGATTAGATTTGTGTAAACCCCATGGGATGATTTTCCAATGTTTTAGGAATGTCCTCACCAGCTGTACCTGCACAAGAGCCTGTTGACACCGGCAATACATGTTGATTTCTATCTATCATTTGAAAATGTATCACCTAATCAAGCTTCCACAAAATACATGTTTCTACTAGACCTGGCTTACTTGTTCAACAAGATGTTTTCTGTTTGTCTCTTTGAAGATACTCCGCACTGAATGTGAACCAATTATAAATGCATTCTATACTTAAGCAAATATACTGGAAAAATGAAAACACTTACAGATGAAATGTAACCAAAGCTTTTCTACCGCTGACCATTATTAGCATGAAACAGGAGATGTGAGATTTCACAGTAGTTGGAGACAGTTTCATAGTGGAACACCCAGATCACATTATGTTAATTTAAAAAGGAAGCTGAATTGATTAGGAGTGTGACATTTCTAATTGCTGGTGAAAAGGCCTAGAGCCATATGGTAATCATGGACATCAAGAAGGATGAAAATACCACAGTGGAAACGGTTTCATATGAAGGGCTTGCAAATGAAGAGATTTACAACAATTGATTCTGACTGGCCCAGCAGGAGGTATAATAAAAAATTAAGCAGTCAACATGTTGTGCATAATTCAGTCATTTCACAAGCTTCCATGCCAGTTATATTTTACATTCCAAAAGATAATGATTTAATGAAATATTTTATAAAAAGGAAAATGTCTTGAGACATGCTCTTTTTTTTATTTCATTCGTGGACAATTGTATGTAAGCTTCTTGTACATTACTTCTTACAAGGAGTAATATAGCAAACTAACTAACTAACTAAATAAATACTAATATATATATATATATATATATATATATATATATATATATATATATATATATATATAATATGAAAGGAGGAATATAAGCATTATACAAAAATCCATATATTCGTAATATGGGGGGATAAAATGTTTCGGACCCCTTACCCCCTCTCTTTGGGGGATGTAGAAGTCGAAAATCTTTAAACACAGTGCTTACACGAATTAAAACAGAAAGAAGGGATTTTCCCTAAAATGTTTTACTGGACCTTGTAATGTTTTTTTTTTTTTTTTTTTTTTTTTTTTTTAAATCATTTAAACCTTTTGTGTACATCTAAACAAAAATCTCTCTCTCTCTCTCTCTCTCTCTCTCTCTCTCTCTCTCTCTCTCTCTCTCTCTCTCTCTCTCTCTCTCTCTCTCTATCTCTATATATATATATATAGATAGATATAGATAGATATAGATATATGAATCTGAATTTTAGAGCAGTGCAGAGGTAAATAGCACTATGCCATTTTAAAATTAAAATAAATAATGCATCATAGTGTGAATTAAATTTGATATAGTTGTGCAATAACAATATTGTGTCCTATGGAAGCATGAGGTATCAAACAAATATACTTTGAGAACTGCATTGGCAAATGAAGGTCAACAATAGTAGAAATCTGATTTCCCACACAATGAATTGTTTATAATTATAAACCTTTACCTGATCACTTTTCATACAGGATGTTCTTTTTTTTTTTTTCCCACAGGTCTGACTTTGCCTGTCACCACAACCCAATCATGGAGTGTAACAGTTTCTACCTCTTACTGGGTTCTCATTGCATACAGATTAAAAGGACACTGCTGATCCACCGAGGCCTGTAAACCTAAGCTGTGGTAGACAGGCAGATCTATAGTTTAATTACTTTCCACACTGAGCTGAAAAACAGCTGAGAAATCAAGCATGGAGCTTCTGCCACGGAGAAGCAACATGACTTATTTGGTGTCCACAAAGAAATTGTGCAATGTCAGTGTATATGCTGGCAGCTTAATGACAGCTCAGATACCCCCTTAAGATCATGTACTCAGCAATCTCCCCCATTTCCTTCACTGCAGAATGCTTTTAATAGATAGCTTTGACTACTGTATGGAATTCAGTACAACAGTAGAGCATGCAAAAGAGAAGAACACACACATATCTATATCTATATATATATCTATATATATATATATATATATATATATATATATATATATATATATATATATATATATATATATATATATATATATATATATATATATATATATATATATATATATATATATATATATATATATATAGCCAAGACTGGTCAAAGTGTACATGTGACACCATCCCAAGCACTCCACAAATCTGGCCTGTATGGTACGGTGGCAAGAAAGAAGTCATTACTCAAGAAAGGCCACCTTGAATCCCATTTGAAGTATGCAAAAAAAAAAACACTCAGGAGATTCTGTAGCCACGTGGCAAAAAGTTTTGTGGTCTGACGAAATTAAAATGGAACTTTTTGGCATAGATGCAAAACGTTATGTTTGGTGCAAACCCAACACAGCGCATCACCAAAGAACACCATCCCTACTGTGAAGCATGGTGGTGGCAGCATCATGTTATGGAGAGGACAGAAGGGAAAATGAATGGAGCCAAGTACAGAGAAGTCCTTGAGGAAAACCTGCTGCCCTTGCAAGAAAGCTGAAACTGGGATGGAAGTTCACCTTTCAGCATGACAACGACCCAAAGCACACAGCCAAATCTACACTGAAGTGGCTAAGGAACAAAAAGGTAAATTTCCTTGAGTGGCCCAGTCACAGCCCTGACCTAAATCCATCGAAAATTTGGGGCATGACTTGAAGATTGCTCTCCATCAATGCTCCCCAAGGAACATGACAGCTTGAACAGTTTTGTAAAGAAGAATGGTCAAATATTGCCAAATCTACGTGTGTAAAGTAGGTAGAGACCTATCCCAACAGATTCACAGATGTAATTGCTGCCAAAGGTGCTTCTACCAAGTATTAACTCAGGGTGATGGAGACTTATCCAATTATGATCTTTCAGTTTTGTATTTTTAATATATAATTCTCTCAATAAAACCTTTTTTCCCCTTAATGGTGCAGAGTATGTTGTGTAGATAAGTTGAAAAAAAAAATCCTCATTTAAATGCATGAAACTCTGAGGCACTAGCACAACAAAATGTGAAAACAGTTCACATTCAAAAAGTTCAGGGGGTGTAGACTTTCTATAGGCACTGTGTGTGTGTGTGTGTGTGTGTGTGATTATATATATATATATATATATATATATATATATATATATATATATATATATATATGTGTGTAGAAAAGGAAATTAGCTTTTTTAAGTAAAGAAAAAAGAATACATATTATGCTATTATCAAAAATACTGCAATATCCCTTATTTGAGATCCCATGGTGCAGCTGTTACTGCAAATTAAAAATAAAAACACAAGATCTTTACACAGTGGTTGCACTTTACTACATTATTACCCATAAAAGACATGGATTTTTGTCTTGTCTGCACTGAGCCAAAATACAGTCACACACAGACACAATCACCTGCAGCTGTGTCTATGCAGATACAGTAGTTTCAAGGTTAAGTTTCAGGGAAAATCACATTTGGTTTACAGAAATAGGGCCTGTTTGTACAGCTCTTACCATAGCTATCAGCAGGAGGCAAAACATCTTGCAAACATTACTGTTCAGCACAATAAGGTAAACATTACAAGGCCAACCTTTATACAACAGATACCAACAAACATGCAAAGGAAATCTGAGTATCCTTATAGGAAAGCAGTTTTTCAAATAACTTTTAATCATGAGAACAAAGGGGAAATGCATTTTACTTAGTGCTTTACAGTTCTTTACAGCCCATTCCTATACTTACCTCAGATGCCAACAATTCTAAATACCCAAGAGAAAGAGATGTTCATCCTATTTAGACATACTTACCAATTAATAGAGAGGCACTCTGCAGCTTTGGGTCATATGGACTCTTTCCACGGCCATTCTCAAAATAGGAGGTCTCTAATCTGAAGACATTGTCCTAGTAATAAAAGTAAAAAACTGAGTATTAAAACTTACAGATAAAAACAAGCATAAAAAATGTGTTTCACAGGCAACAAATTAAAGCCTTGTCAGAAAAGAGGGCTTAATTCACAAATATATCTGCCATGAACCATTTCGGGAGCTAACAGTGATTTGTTAATAATAAGACTATTGCCATTTATAAAGTGATTGCTTGTATATGCTTGGGTGGAAAACCATTCAGTCATGATTCAAATTTTTCCACTTCCTTTGAAACCAAGAGCCAAGTCAGCATGTCTCAGCATGAATTAACTCTGCAGCATCCTAATTAAAACATTATTGTGAATCAAGTGTAGTGGTAATGGCAAGTTTACTTGGATTGATTAATGAAGGTAGCATTAAGACCAGCTCAATCACTTACCAGGTGCTGGATTCCATCGACAGTATTGAACTCTTATCCCCCCCAGTGAGGGAAAACAATTCTCCAGACCACTGACAATTACAATTCATTTATAGGGCAACGCTCTGCATTGTCAAGTGTAATATATCATCTAGATCTTTGTCTCTCAAGAAGAGTGACCTTTAAGAAAGATAAAAGCTATGGAGTTGTCTATTTCAAGAACACATTACATACCATGCATATGTAAGTAATGAAATACAGAACTCCTGACCAACCCTAAATATTCAACGGTCGATTAAAATTCCTTTAAAAGAAAGCACTGTAACTATACTGAGAACCATGGTTCCCTTTTCCAAACGCAACATCTTAGCCAATATAATTAGAAATGGGCTATAACGATGTACATTTCTTCTTTAGTGTATTCGGTTTCATCCTATATGGAAAAATTATATATAATTTGTATACATATACAAATAATATACCGTATTACTTGAATTTGGCGCCGCCCTCGAATTAAAGACGCCCTCGTATTGATGCCACAGTCATATATCAGCTTTATATTAGAAGCCGCCCTCAATAAAGAAACATTAGGATATTTATTTTCTGCCCCCTACTAAAAAAAAAAAAAAAAACAGTAAACAAACGCGCAATCCTGACTAGGTGCAAGTAACCCCCCTCTCCCCCCCAACCAAGAGACGGGAGCCTCAATCTAGCACGTAAATTGGAAACTAATGTACACACACACACACACACACACACACACAGCGCATTTTATTTTATGGTAGTAATATCCAAGATAAACAACGTACAGAAAAGTAGTCCTTCTCGAGTTCTTATAGGGGGTCTTGTTGGTTTTCCTTTTTGTTTTGTTTTTAGTTCGTGTAATTCCCGTAGTCAATCCCGTACAAATAAAAACAATGTGCTTACTATTTATGAGAAGATTTAGTTTCGGTTTCTCTTTCAGAGAAATTACAAACATGAGAGTTACAATGAGAAAAAAAATAACTGAGTAGGATATATTGACATAAAACAAACTATCAGTCTGAGGTATTTTTGGGTGTAGAAAAATATCTACGTAACACTCTCGTACATAACTGCCACACCAGCATTGTCCTGCCCCTTAAAAACCAATGCACTCCTGATTCGCTGGTGCAGTACTCCCCTGACCTTCCAACTCCCACCTAATAGGCTCTCGGAAACTGTCAACCATAAATGTATTGTAGTCAAAGTAAGTTACCCACACACGCTGCTACGTACAGGTAGGACAGAAAATAAGCAACCTACCATAAATCATGTAAGATAATATTGCTGCTTTTGAAAATCGTAGTATTATTAATAAAGCTCGCCCTCGTATAACGGCTGCCCTCTTTTAAGCTCTGTAGTCATTTTGATCAATTTAAAATAAACGCTGCCCCAATTGAAGAGCATATTATATATATATATATATATATATATATATATATATATATATATAGATATATATATATATAGATAGATAGATAGATAGATAGATAGATATAGATAGATAAGAAAATATGAACATTCCAAAGTTTACATTCTGGCTCGTTTGGTTGTCAGTAGCTTATTGATCCCAGAATCTTATCAAGCAGCTTCTTCGAGGATCCCAGGGTGTCAGCTTCAACAACATTACTGGAGAGTTGGTTCCAGACTCTCACAATTCTGTGTAAAAAAGTGCCTCCTATTTTCTGAGAATTAATATTTTATGCAGGACTTTCTCCAAAGCTTTCTTGAAATCGAAAACAAACCATGTCATATGCTTTGCAGTTATCCATTGTTGATGTTGCATCCTCAGAAAAATCAAGCAGGTTAGGTAGACACAATTTCCCTTTCCTAAAATCATGCTGACTCTCACCCAGGATACTGTTACCATATAGATAATTTTCCATTTTGGATCTTATTATAGTTGCCATAAGTTTACATATAAGTCAGGCTTATTGGTCTGTAGTTACCTGGTTCGGTTTTGTCATCCTTTTTATAGATCAGTATTACGTTTGCAATTCTCCAGGCTGTCGGTAAAACCCCTGTGTCAAGAAACTGTTGCATGATCTTGGTTAGCGGCCTGTAAATAACTTCTTTCATTGCTTTGAGTACTATTGGGAGGATCTCATCCAGCCCAGGGGATTTGTTTATTTTAAGAGCGCCTAGTCCCTTTAACACTTCTGCCTCTGTTATGCTAATGTTGTTTAAAACTGAATAGGAACTGGTCAACATGTAGGGCACGTTGCCCATATGAAAAGTAATCATTTAATATATTTGCTATTTTTTCTCTTCATCTATGATTTTGCCATTTGTATCTCTTAGACATTTTACCTCCTCTTTTAATATTCTCTTGCTGTTATAATATTAGAAAAAGTTGGTTTTAGACTCCTTATCATGTTCATTTCTATCTCTATCTTGGCCTTTCTAAGTTCATTTTTGACTTGTGTTTTGCTTTTCTGTGTACTTTGTTCTTGGTCCCTTTTAAAACGCTCTCTAAAGTGCCTTTTCTCTGAATCTTTTATTTTTTTAATTGATCTATTAAACCATTTTGGCAATTTTCTTTTAGATTTAGATTTATTTACTTTTGGGATGTAATTGTTTTTCACCTCTAGTACTATTATTTTAAAAAACGACCATCATTTTTCCGTGGATGTTTTCTCTATTTTACACCAATCTAGTTCTGTTAGTCTCTGTTTCATACTAGCTTCTGTTAGCCTCTGTTTATTATTGCAGAGTCCGAAGAGTATCTTCTTGAACACTATAAAAGCACGGAGGGTCACACACTCTGAACTACCTAACCCTACCCCCCCCCCATATTTACACAAGTATACACCCCCTGGTCTCTCTCCCTTTTCCTCAGTTACAGGTTACCCATGATCCTATGCACTATGTAACTAATTTGCATAGCACCCCCACTACAACTTTTTTTTGTAATTTGAACAATAAAGCTGTGTACTATTCTTATATAAAAAACATATATGAAAAAAACCTTTCGATACAATGATGGCCACTTTAGGTCACCTGACTATTCAAACACATGCACACACAAATACACATTTATATAAAAGTATGTTTTTAAAAACAAAACAATATGCACAATCGTCACCAATCAATATTAGTATATTTTGTGATAACACTTCCAGAGAATCAGTTAATCTTGACATATTCATTGCGTCTGTCCTTATTAGAAAGTGTACTTTTACTTATCAGGAATACATTTATTTTCAAATGCAACACACACAACTTACTGTTGGAAATATGGGTAATTTATCATGACAGTGGAGTCCTCTTTGTCTTTAAAATAAAATAGAGACTAATTATAAAATTAAAATGCTTCCTTTTTGTACAATTACATATTATTATTATTATTATTATTATTATTATTATTATTATTATTATTATTATTATTATTATTATTATTTTAAGTTTCCTAAACAAGGAGTTTAGAATTTTACTATATCTACAACGTATGTTGCATTTTTAATAACAGGATAGGAGCAACAAAAAACATAATTTCAAAAATGATATTGTGTTTTCACTATAAAGCAGACTTTTGACTGTATTGCCTCTCTTATATATCAGCATATAAATTGAAAATATACATTACTTTTTGATAAAGGTGACCAGTTTGCAGTTGTTTGTGATGCATTTTAAAACAAATGTTAATATGAAATAATGCCAAATGCATAGTCTCTCTGAACTACTGCAAGTATACTGTATACTCATTTAAAATTCATAAAGTAATTTACATTTGTTCATTGTGTTTTTTTATGTGCTATTTGAAGTTCTATGTTGTTCATTCCTATCCTTATCGTTGCTTCAATAAGTATTTGTACACTTGGTATACAAATCCTTATTGGATCCAGTGTACCAGTATGTATATATAAAAACCATGCAAACTTCACTATTAATCAGTCATATATGAGTCAACATATAAAATCCAACATGTTTACCTTATATGTTGAATTTTTACTTCTATGTGACAATGTTTAAACCTGTATGTTCAATTCACAACATATATGTTAAAGATATTATACATACATACACCGAAGAAGCTTGTATAATTTGTATATCTATTTTCCATATGGGATAATGGACTGTTGTAATTATATTTAGTAGTTTTTGGGGGTTTCTTTGTCTACAAGAACTGTAAAAAATATGATCTAAGGTTAGATTAGTTAAACATGTGTACACACTTGATGTAATGCATCCATACACCTGCCAGCGACTACTGTAAAGGTGGTGGAATGTATATGGTGTAATGTAATACTGTAAGACTACAGTCATCTTAAGAGCAATGGTGCCCATACTGAGAAGAAATGCTATCAGGCATCACTGTGGCTTGTTTGGGACCTAAAGGTCATGGAAATCTTTTGTTGACATCAGCCATCTCAAATTACATAATTAGCCAATACCGTTATTGTTGGCCAAAGTAATTGTTGTTGGCCAAAGAACACCAAGTACCTTGTCACATTTTATTATACCGTTTATTAGAATAGGTATATTTTCTTTAGAAGACATCCAAGACAAGAGTCAGTGAATCATAGCAAACTTTTACACAGAGCAACAATAACTAGGTTGACAATAGGGGACATTAAGTTTAATTACAGGTTACAAGATCAAAAATATGCAATATAAAATGCATGTTGAAAATCTTTCTATGCGTATATTTAGATAAAATGTAATTTATATTTACTTGAATCAATACTAGAACCACCATTTTTTAGTGCGTTCTCTGCTTACTAATTAGGCAGAAAATGATTTACATGCCTTTTTGCTAATACTTCTTGCCAGTCTATATAGGTCAGAATAATTGAATAATCTTCAATATCACAGTTTTCTACTTTTTGATGGCAAATATTCTCATAAACAACAAAATTCTGATGTCTGATGCTGTATTGTGAGATAATATTTAACCAAAGACAACAAGTTAGTGACAACTTCCAATTTAAAGCAAGACTCGCTCATTTTGGGAACTTTGGGGCCTCTCGCTTATAAAATGCATGAATGTATAATTTATTTTAATGGAGAATTCAAAATATGACACCTAATTTATTTTTTAATGATCTGACCTTGACAGCTATGCTAGTTACCATTCGCTGAAAGTCTGCCACAACTGTCCTTCATAAAAGCCTCTCTGTAAAAACAATTTCAGCTCCAGCCAAATCACAGAGGACCCTATTAATGACAAGCTGTATTCATCTGCATTCTTTTGATTAATTGGGAAATTGGATATTTTACTATACTACTTTTCAGTAACAAATACAAAACACAATCCCATCATCACATTACTGCAACAGTGATTAAACACTTAACGTGCTTCAATGACTGTATTGTGAGGTTATTTATTATGGACAGTGCTTCAATCAGGCTTTCATTGAGGCTTTTAGATAAAGAAGATGTTTTATCCCTTAGCAATCTATTGTAGGAGTACCTGTGTCATTTTTGGCCAAATAGAGATGAAGCAAGCCCTTACAGTTAATCAAATACAGAAAGTGTGGTCTTGTTTTGCATTAGGTTTGGAAACAACAACAACAACAACAACAATGCTATAAATCCCTACACTGAAATCTATTCTATTGTTTGTCAGGTAAATGTGCACTCAGCTGGAATTGGATTTAGACAACTATCATCTCACAGTAAGAAAAAGATACTCTTTTGGGCTGAAATGAAGCCTGTTTTGCTCCCCACCATTATAAAGGTATATAATTTTCAGGTCAACCCAAAAAAATTGTTCAGAAGTTATAAGCAGTGCCCATGCTAATTTGATACAAAACATTCAAGCAGTTGTTCACTGGTTTGTCTCATTTCACACGACACCAGCTAGATGGGGGAAAAGTTGCTGAACAGAAACACACACCAAAAAAAAAAAAAAAAATTAACACAAAAATAAACCTACCTCGAGATGTTTTCCAGTGTCAAGATAGGCACATATGGGATGAAAGGCCCCAGTTCCACAAACATACACGTGTGTTTGGTTATAGGTTTGCAGCACTTTGATGAAATTAGAACACTCTTTCTATAGGGAAAGATAATAGGGAAACAATCAGTTTGGAAAGCCAGCACCAGGCAATTTGCTTTGTTCTGTTTTATTATGTTTCTAGATTTGTCAGCTACTTGAGACTTTTTTCACCCCATTGACTTCAAGGTGTTCCTTTGCATTTCTAAATTGTAAACCTAATTTGTCCTTATTCAGTTGTTTCCACCTGTTTCCAGTAGGATGCCTAATATTCACAGGATAATGGGATGAAGCAGGAGGCAGCTTAACAAAGAAAGAGCATGATTGTAAGAACAGTAAGTTAAGACTATTTATTAATAAACAGTTACTTTCTGTTCAAGATAAGTAAATGTTTTCTTATCTTCAGTTAATCTATAAAAACATGGTTAATGATTCACTAATTAAAGATACAAACCAATTTTTATTCAAAGGATAAAGATAATTACTATATGGATTAATACCAATTATATTCATTAATATAACGCAATTATATATATAGATAAGATATATATATATATATAATATATTCCCATATATATATATATATATATATATTTTGTAACATAATGTACTTTATTCCAGTGACCTGCTCATCTGCTACTCAACACTTAAAATGCTTGCATGTAAAAGCAATCAGCAAGCTGTTACAGAGACCCTGCCTTCCTGAGGAGCATTAATGGAATCACTGTCTGAACTGGTGCCCTTTGTTTAACTTCAATCCACTCTCCTGTAAACATGTTAGACATTTACCAAAAGATAGTTGTGTCTCTATTTGATCGGAGCAGTGGCAGATCTTAATACAGCCATCGTAAAAATGTATAACCCTGCTCTTTTAAGGATCTCATGATACTTGTGTTGTCTTGGTGTTAAAAGTAGTGATGTGATGGAAAGAGATGTTAATAAGGTGGTCAAAAAGCACCCCTGATAAAAATAAAAATAAACCAAATCTCTTGTAAATCTCGGTAATAAGGGACATTGCTGTTTAGATTATTAAAAGATACCTATTTTTTGTGTATATAACAGCATTTACTATAGGTTAAAGAGTGAGAAAAATATAGCATTACACGTCCACATGTGCTGCTACAACTGTTTAAATAACGTAGCTGTACTTTTTCTTTTCATTGTTAACATTCTAACAACTTTTTACACTTATAACTTTAAAGTTTGTTTGAAAGTTATTTTCTCTAGCGCACTGGAGTTTGAAATCTGTTATCTAAATCACTGCAGGAAGGGCGATTATATAAAAAAATAAAAAATATAACAATAAGCGATCTGGCTTTTTTTGTTCTATACCACATCATGGATCGTTATTACTGTGTTATCTGTTTAACAATGTGGGCAATAATCCTTCACTATCAGTGCACTAGAGCGGACATTTTGAAAAGAGCTTTAGAACAGACTTTAAAGTTATGTATGTTATGTATGGGATGTTAACAATGAAAAGAAAATGAACAGATATGTTATTTAAACAGTTGTAGCAACAAGCAGTAACACTATATCTTTTGGAACCCTGTTATTTACGCTTTAAAGAGAGTCAGTATCATGTCCAAGTCCAAGATATAATGAATCATGTCATTCTTTCTGGTCAGGTAGTAATCAGGTGCACACCAATAAAAGCTAATAGATGAACCTACTCAAGAGTTCCCCCAAGGTAACTTTTACAGACAGTATCTTCTCAGGTTGCTAGGATACGGTCTGCCAGGCGTCACATGCAGAAGTGTCATCTGGGATTAATTGTCTATTGGTTTTAAACATGTTTTATTTTTGTATTTTTAGACACCTTTAAAACCATTCCATACATTTCTGTAAAATGCGTTCTTAAGATAATTATCTACAGTAAAGTCAATATCAAACTTCTGAGCGGAGAGCAAACTTGTATCATTACTGGTCATTTTAGAAAAACATTAGCCCATCTATCGTTCTCTTCAACTGATAAGGTGGCAGTATTTGAATGATTGTGATAGAATGGAATGTTATTTCTGGGACTTACAGTAAATAGAAAATACCTGAAAGATTCGTTCAGGTAACCTAGCAGGTGGGCCTCTCCGAAACGAGCGAACAGCAAAAATCAACAGATAAGGTAAAATTGTGTATAATTGAAAAAATAATGCACTACAAAGGTTAAACTACGATAATGGATCTTTAAGTGTATTAATTCAAATTGGTTTGTCACTTGCAGCCAGCATTGCTCATTATTTAACTTTAAGACAAGTGACTGAGATTATCATACTGATCGGGTAAATTCTGAGGATTACAACACATACTTATTAGTCAATGCAGAAATGCTTTGAAATGCAGATATATTGTGCCCCTAGTGTAAAATGTATCTTTATATATTTGCAGTTTCAGTCTGAGATCTACATTTATGTGTGATGTACAATAGAACATTTTATGATTAAAGATGCATCTGTTAGAGAGTATGGCATTTGAAAGTGATTGGCTAAACTATAGTTAATTTGCACATACTGTTTTCCTCGCTGCAGTCTTTTTTTGACACATTTTAGCATTATTCCCTGTTTGTGATTAAAGAAAATCTGAAGTTGATTTTTTCCCTTAGACTAAAATACAGCGTTTTTTTTGTTTGTTTTGTTTTTTGTTTTTTACCTCAGCTTGAGTGTTGTGCCTCTTAGTTGATATAAACACTAAACAGGAAAAAAATAAAATAAAATAAAATAAAACTAAAAGCTTTGTGAATAACAAGTAAGGAATAAACAACAGTGGATAAAGAGGATGCGTTAACGAGGAAACCAAAACATATGCATTAAAAAATGTAAGTAGCTTTATAAATAGCACAAAACAAGAGGAGATTGTATGGGCCTAAACATTGTACAAGATATGAAAGGCTTATAAATAAGGTTGATACACAACACATATAATTTATAAATGCATAAACCTGACATACTTTTACGTGAAATGGTATAAAAGTCTTAGAAAATGTGGAGTTTTAAAGGTTGGAAAATAGAAATAATGAATCTGCTGGCATTGTTTTACTTCCAAATATATTTAAACACCCCTATACTATATATTTTATTTAGTTTTAAATTATTTAATCTGATTAATTTTTCTATTCTGTTTCCTGAATAATAAACAACCAGTGACCCTATCAGCCAGCTTTTCACAAGTTTCAAAGCAAAGTTAAAATATGTCACTCTGATTAGACAATGTTATACAACCCTTTCCTGAATTGTTACGTAAATAAAGAACATCCATCTGTCAAAACATACTTCTCAAATGAAAATCAAAATGTATCTATTGCATCATTGTCTAGCAGATGGAAACCAAATATGTTTTCTGTTCCACTGAGTATCTTTGTAACTAAATGGCTGCTGCAGTTAAAGAAGAGGTCAAATTACCAATCATGCTCAGTTATACAAATGCAATGTGCCTGTGTTGTTTCACTATATTATTACTAATATTAATATTATCTGATAGGTGTACACGTAGCCATGATGATGAAAAGTTTGAGTTCAGAATGAAATTAGATGTTCCAATTAGACACAAGTAGTCAGTAAAATAGTAATGTGATGAAAAGATACAGTATTTATTGTTTTGGATAACCTTTTAATTATTCCAGAATGCAATGAAATCAAACCTCTGCTATGATTACGTTAGTGGACTGCATATTATACAGCATTGTAAAGTCGCGTGTGATTGACCATGGACAACCTTCTAAGTAATATAGGAGCCAGTTGAATTTCAATGATAAATACAACAATATATATATATATATATATATATATATATATATATATATATATATATATATATATATAGAGAGAGAGAGAGAGAGAGAGAGAGAGAGAGAGAGAGAGAGAGAGAGAGAGAGAGAGAGAGAGAGAGAGAGAGAGAGAGAGTGTGTGTGTGTGTGTGTGTGTGTGTGTGTGTGTGTGTGTGTGTGTGTGTGTGTGTGTGTGTGTGTGTGTGTGTGTGTGGATATAGGGATATATAAAAACAGGTTTGTGTAAACTGAAAGCTTTGTTAAAGTAACCTTCAGGAAATACAAGGCCAATTGTGCAACATTAAAACCCATTTTAAATAATATCATCAATTTCACAGGGTTAGATTGAGTTTGAAAGATTGATGTGTCAGATACAAGGTGACAGAGGTAGTTAGTCTAGATACTAGACCCAATACTGTAGATTGGATATTTTTTGTATCGCTTGTCCAGTGAGTAATTGACCTTTTTATAGAATATGGTATGTCTGCTGCACTGTTTGAAGTTTGACAGGTCATACATCATTTCTTTGGACTTCACTTTTGATACACACATATGAATGCAATTTAAAAGACTGCTATCATTAATTTTTGGAAAATATTTTAGGTAACAAGATATACCCTTGACACGCTTGTCAGGTTTTGTAGGATACAGTTTACACAGCTACAGTGTATATTTTTGTATGTGTAGGCAACATTCCATTATATTTCAAATGTTATCAGATAAAAATGTTCTACCCGTTACCAAACAACAGAAGTCAGCACCCGGTCCCAAGCTTCTGAAAAGCCCACAGAAAGCTAACTTGCTTTTATCATAAATCTAAAAGTGGTAAATGAAGACATGAGAAGATGTGTTTACAGTAAACAAGGGGAGTACAGATTCACAAATACTGTCTAATAAGTGCTTGTGCAAACTCTTCATTTAAGACTGACCAAAACCAGGTTTTAACTGAGGAGTAACAATGAAGCCTTTTAAAGTCAGTTACATTTTTCCATACTTTGTTTTTATTATTATTATTATTCATTTACCCACATACTGTATATATTTTCATGTCATGTTTTGGATTACTAAATTAGATTAGTAAAAGACTGAACATTTCACATAAACCTTAACTTAATTCAACCCCCTACCATTTACTGTATAAGTAGAGTTGAGTGACCCTGTGAGTGATTCAGTTATTATTATTATTATTATTATTATTATTTATTATTATTATTATTATTATTAACAACTTAAGAGTTTTACAGAATTTCAGAAGGTCAAAGCAATAATCACTACAACCCTTGTGACTTGTTAAATATCTAACTAATTAATTAAGTTACACAATGCTTAATGGATCAGGAAGCCTATATGTATCCTCTCAAGTCCTGTTTAAATTATTAAACAACTATAAATCTAATGCTTTCAATGGATTAAAGATTTCAAAATATTTCCGCTATGGAATTAAAAGCTTAAGTGTGTCTTTCATGATATAATAGCACTTATAAACAATAGATGGAAAGCTCAGCTCCTGCGTTCATTATTATCAATCTTTATAGAACCTTTATTTTTCTTTTTTGACAGCAAGACAGTAATTATATTTAATATAAATGGCCTGAAAATTTTGATCTAAAGTACATTGTTCCAGCTCAGTGACAAGCAGCTTTAGTAAACCTTTCCTTTTATATGTGAATCTTGTCCAGACAGAGGACACATTTAATGGGATCATCTGACATCCATCTGAGTGAAACAAAAAGTAAAAAAATAAAAATAAAATAACGATAACAGTAGTTCAAACAAACGCTTGAGACAATACATTTTCCATATGAAGCCACCTATTTCATATTTCACTGACTCGCTCTGGGCAATATCTGGTTGGAATTCATCAGGCCATGAAACAGTAGATGTACAGTCTTCATACAATGATGTGTAATCCACAGATTTCATGGCATTTACTTATCCTTCCACTGAAAGACATCTCATGCATTGCACAGTGTTGTTTTTAGCGCTTCGTTTGCACTGGAGGGTCTGCTTAGTGTGCCAAGTATGATTAGACTAGCATTAACTGGAGTTTATTTCCTTGCTCCGTAATGGAAAGTGGATTACTCTTTGTAAAAGGTTTCTGTGGAGATTGATGCTATATGCTATAGTAATCTTCACATGCCAACAGCAACTAATTGACATTATTCTTGAACCATAACAGTCAAACTTCATAGAACCATTTTCAATTTAGAAATGCAAAATCTCAAGGATAAAGGGGACAGTAGGTTTTCTTCTTGACTTTAACAAGCTGCACTTTTAAAGGGTTTTCAAAAGCAGATGCCAAAAAAGAAAATCTCTGTTCCTATTTACCAGAATGGTACCTTCTAATTTCCGTACCATAATAACATAACACATACTGTCTGTTTAGCAGAATGGATGCTACAGTCAATGTATTATCAACTATGTAAGGCCCCAAGTTATGCTCAGATTAATTTACACGTAAATTACAAACAATTTACAGATACTGTATGATAAATAAAAATTCCAAAATTAACAATTAGTTATTTTCTTTGATTCATAATAAACAAAACACAGTTAACTCTCATTAATACGAATTTCAAGAGGCCAGCAAAAACAAATGTGTCGTAGATCAAGACGTCTAAAACAAAGGCATTTTTAAACCATAAAAGCAAGGCGTCCTTAACACCATGGTATTGAGCAAATCGGAAATCTTGATTCATGACTTGCGCCCACAGTTTGCTGTTCATATGCCTGCATTATTGTATTCCAGTTTTTAGAATTGCTGGCAAAATATTTGCAGGAATGTTGAACTCTTTCTTTCTTGTACAGTGGTAAATTGTCCACCACTTTCAACACCTCTACTTTTGTCTGCAAGGGCAATGCACATTTTGTTTGTTTTAATGATAATGTACTGTATATAATGTATACCAAACTACACTGCATAAAGCTTTAAAACAGAAGTAAAATATATGGTGGTTTATTATACAGGGTGATTAGAAAGTTTACCACATCAAAGCATAATCTTCATTCTATAACCGACGTCCATTTTACAGACCTACGCATCACTTCACTTCATCCCAATTCCCACTATGTATTGTTCTTTGACATTTCAGTGTTCATCTGTTAAGTTTTTCAAAGGGAATCTCAAACTTCCCAGCAAAACATTCTCAAGCTCCGGGCAAAATGCATAAAATGAAGTATACCTATAGAAGAAGGACTCACTGCCTTGGTGTATGTGCTTCTTAACCCTTGGTATCTTTCATTATCTTTGCTCTTATCAAGTGGAAATATAAAGGAATAAAACCTGGCCTAATTGGAAATTCTTCTGCAACAGCTATTAACAAAAAGGACTGTACATGGTTAAAATAAAACACACCAACAGGCTCACTGATCCATGCTAATTCCACAAGGCACCAGCTCTTGAAATCTACTGCTTACATCATGAGCCATGCACTCCACATAATCACAGTCTGCTTTAGATCATGATGTTCCGGTCGGATCATTGTTAAAAAAAAAAAAAAAAAGCCTTTTCATGTACCTCTAACACAGTTTTCTATAGACTTGCTTATGCATTACCTTTGATGAACTCGTATCCCTTTTATCAGAGAACTGGAGAATAACGATCAAACCACCATGCAAACAAAGGAAAACAGAACAGATTTGTCTATCTGTACATTTTCAATTGCAATTCGCTGTGCTTACAGACATGTTTTACACTTGCCTATGCATGTTCTGTAAATCAGGTCTTTAATATTATTATTATTATTATTATTATTATTATTATTATTATTATTGGCGGAACCTTGATATACACAAAATACAGCTTTATTATAAGATGCCACATTTCAACTATTCTTATTTTCCATTTTTTTTCCTCAGTAACAGATATCATGACAACATTTTAGAAATACTTATAAGCAAGTTATGCCAATTTTAAAAGTGATCATGAAGGACTTTGCGTGAAGTTATCCAGTTATGTTGCCTTTGTGAAGGTTTTGTAATGATACATAGTGCTGAAATAAAGGACGTTGATAATCTACTGGTGTGCTCTATTTGAATCAGGCCATAAAGGTAAAGCACAATGCAAAAACTGTAAGAGTGGCATGTACTTACCAAAATATCCTTTCCCGCCCATTTACATTCATCCTTCCTTGTTGGAGATGCAGGCCATACAATCTAGAATTAGCATAAACATATATTATGTACAGTATAATTATGCTTTAAATATCTTCAATTTAAAAACATCTTATCAGCATTCACACTAAATCCACATACAGTAGAACTTGTTAAACTTATGTGCAGTCCCAGTAAGCAATCTTGTAATTGACAGGATGTGCAATGTACTCCATTATTGTCAAAAGGTAGTTTGGGAGACAATTGGTTGTCAGTCTCATAACATCATAACAGTATGATTTAGCGAGGTGCTACTCTCAGGTAAAGTATGGAAATAATGTGATGTGATTGTTTGATTTCCCATTTCTATGTATCTACCCATGATTCCTACACACTGTTAACCATCAAATCCTTATGATAAACTTTTTGTAATATTTAATATGAAAATGCTTGATTGACTTTATTCAGACAGGGAAAGCTTTAAAATAAATAAATAAATAAATAATTCCACGACTTCCACAACATAAAAATAAATACTTAAGATTTCAACTGCTGTGTATTCTGTTTTGTTTTTGTTTGTTTTTTTTAATCACTTATCACGAACAAACAAGAGAATTTGCACCCAGGTATTTATATGGCATAAATTGTGAAATACGTGGTAGTGTATCATAATTACTGAAGTTTATCACCTAGAAAAACTCCTCACTAATGTAAATCATTTCAGCAAGATATACAAAGTAGCTTATTTTTCCCCTCTTTCAGTTTATAGACTTAAATAATATGCAAGAAAGATGACTTCAAAATGTATTTGAATCAATAGAAGATTATATTTTTAAAAATAATAATCAATTACGTCTTTAGGATCTCTGCAAAGAATGAAAGTAGATACAGTTTTTAAGATTTGAAAGGTTCAATGCTGGGATATTTTAGAATTGCAGTAAACCTATTCTTCTGGGGTTTACAACAGCATTCCTCTTCTCTTTGTTTCAGTTTATGGTTCAGTATCCATCCAGAGGTAGGATGTGCATCAAACATGCTTGGTATACCTTCCCATTTTCGTGACAGCTTCTTGTTTAAATATTAACAATGTGCATTATTGTGGAAAGGTAGTCCCCTGTTGGGCATGCTAAATTAGCCTGCCCAAAAAGAAATCTTTAAAACCAGCTGGGAAACCCCTTATTGGCTATTGACCCGTCTGGTAGTCCAGAAATTATTAATATTATTATTAAACTTTTATTTTACTAGGAAATCACATTGAGATTAAAATTAATATTACAATACAAAAAATACAAATACAGAAATAAAATACTTTTAAAACTTAGACAAGTCATGCTCAGCACAATAAACAATCAGTTTGTGATAATCAATACCGGTGTAATTAATTACTTAAAACAAGCACAATCTCAATTACATAATCATGCAGCTTACTCTTGAATTGTATTAAAGTTAGTTGGGACTGCAATTTAAGATTAGAAATGCAAAGTTTGTTAAGCAGATTTCGGTTAAATACGAAATAGCGTATCACATTGTATCTGTCATAATGTAATACTGTACAATTGCCTTTGCCATGTATTGAATTTATAGCCAGTTGAAGAAGCAGGTCTGCCATAGTTACGTATAGATGTAATGTACATCAGTTCTCAATTATTCAAGCTGTTCAATATATTAAACCAATTTACACCAATGTGAATGGATTTACATTTCCCACTCGTAAATGTCATCATATATTCATTGTTACCTTTTGGTAATCCTTGTTAATGTTGATAAGATTAAATGACAAAATATGGTCCTTTGCGCCCACCAATAGCCTTCCTTTCTCTTCGTCCAGCAGGAAAGTGTGATAACTGGAACTATTGGCCAGACCATTAAAAGTAATGAGATTGTTTGAGTCCAACATTTCTGTAAAGGAAGGAAACCATAACAATTAACCTACATACACATTTGTGTCTATTTACATATACACATACATTTATGGTAACATAGATCAGAAGATGCTGATTCTGTACAATGATCCTATTGTTATGTCACTGACATCCTGAAAAACACTTCTGTACAATGTCCATGTTTTTCATTAACAGGTGGTGCTGTATTAAATGTCACCGACTGTGAGGAAATGATCAACATCCTAAATTCCAACATATAGCCACTGCAATATTTTCCACTAGTACACCAGGGAGTCTGAAATGGCATTGTAAAATAGAGGGTTACTATCATGGAAATGAATGCAGCTGGAGTGAAATTTATCAGGCATCTGGTTAATGAACTTGATGAATTCTGATCCAAGGTAGACTTTTAAAAGCCATCTATTACTGAGTATCTAGCTTTGAATCACTACCATATGAAATCTCTATTGTGGAACAAAGGATTCCCCAATTATTCCCATTTTGAATTAACAACTAATTAATTAACCAAGAAATTAGTACATCAACTATGAAGGCAGCAGACTTTCAGTGTGAAAAGCATTTACTCATTGTTGAGGCTGTGTTTGCTGTACAAAAATACCTGTCACAGCCTTAAGGAGATCGAAAGAGCCTTGATAGGCTTAAATTAGTTAAAACTAGTAAAAATAGAAACATGTAGTAGCAAATAATTGTTATACAGAACAATATACAGATTAATCAATAAGTCACTCGACAATGAGGTGCTATTTTATTTAGTTGTTGTTTTACTGCTGAAGGGCACCTTTTTGAGCACATTGTCTCCACATTGTCTCCGCCTTTGTCTTGTGACTTATTGATCACTTGGTATATTTATAATGTAATTAATGACAGCCTATAGGTTTGCATTCAAGTTCAGAATGTTTTTTTTTTTTTTTTTTTAATTATTATTTGACTAGGGAGCAGACTGCTAAGCTCTAGGATGTATTTATACATTTTAATGTGCAATGTGTCAAAAAATCCCCTAAGTGGTGTAGTTATAAATATAAATCTTGCAGTGGAGGACAGGTAAGAAGCAGGAAATGGGAATCAGGAAGCAGAAGCCCTTACTGACAGTATTTGACATACACAATGCAACCATCTGAGCAAACAGATACCTCAGGATATTCTGCTTTTGGCAAACAAGATTTTCAGACTTCTTTAAATATACAGAACAAACATACAAAATGGATGTGCAAACATGCAGTCCTCACAACTGCCTGAACAGTATGTGTAGTATAACCCTTTTTAGGCTAGGATCTAACATGGAATATGGCCACCTTTTTAAATGCTTAATGGGCGTCACATCATATGTGCATTGTAAAAATAAAATAAACAAAAATAATAATAATAATAATAATAATAATAATAATAATAATAATAATAATAATAATAATAATAATAATAATAATAAAGCAGTACAATGCAACTTAATGCAAATGAAAAGTGGTACTTAACTTACAAATGCCTTTCAGTATATCATCTAAAGAAATCCATTATATGTTTTCAATTACTGAACAATGACAAAAACTTCTTTAAAATCAGAATAAAAAATGCTTGCCTAAAAAGAGCAATGTTTGTTTACAGTATTGCTTCAAGCATTAATAAAAAGACAATTTGTGATGACAGATTTGGTGAGCATAATTCTGTTTGAAAGTTTGAAGTTTAAAAAGTACATTTTTTTTTTTAAATCAAAATACTTCTAAAGACAATGCTATATCACTAAATTTGAAAATGTATTTCTCAGTTTCATTTAGCAGCTGTGCAATATTTACAGGTGGTAAATTGCAAATTTGAAAAAGTATGTTAAGAAAAATAATAATGTGAAATGTCTTTCCTCTAACCTGCTAAACTGCGAATTTCTTCTTGCACATTTACAATTACCATTCCAAAACAACTGTTAGCCCACACTATATTACAAATAATGTACATTGTTTGATACATTTAATAATTTAAATAAGTTTAATAATTTGATGACCCAGCTAGGGGCAATATGTTTCCCTGCTAGTTACCCTTCTTCTGTAAATTCCCAAGTGATGGATCTCTCCTAGGAGGGTTATTTTATCAATAATCTGAATGCAAATGCATTGCAATCCTTTTCACAGCTGCTCTATCAATCTCGGCTTTCAACGCACCACAATGTCTTATTTTGACATCTGTCAATCATCAAAAACTTTCTGTAATTGATTTATCACTTGAGGGACACACTCCCACCATTACCAAAGTGTCTCTGGTCCACATAACTCTCTTGCTAAGATGTTATCATGTAGACTGTACTTATCAGATAACTTTATAATGCCTCGTATTCCTTGTGATGATATGTGATCAAAGTCCAAAACAGAATCTCAATTGGTATTTGTACTGGAGAAATTCTTATAAATAATTAATGTACTGTTTACTGTATATCAATAAAAAAAAGAACAAGAGAAATAGATATGATCTGAACCCTATTAATACAATAATAACAATTGCAATATAAAGAAAAATATCTAGAATATATACATACATATATGTATATATACACCTGCAACTTTTACTGCAATCTGGTCCTCTTTTTTATTTTGCTGTGAGAAATAGTTGGCAGAAGATGTGATATTATTTTGTAAACAAATTAGTTGAAAAAAAACTGCACAAGGTGTTTGTCATTTATATAATGAGACACGGTTGCCATTGTGGCTACTGAAATGCATTATTTCACTTTAGTGTAGTGCTTAAGTCATGCACTCATTTATTGTTCCCTGTGGACTTGTTCTTTGGGGAGAAAGGGATCTTTAAAAATACATAATACAGACAAAGAATGCACACGAGGGATCATGTAGCATGGGTGCTTCACACCAATTGAAAACATAGTACCCGCTAAGCTGTTCAGTGTTTCATTGAGGAACTGTGAATGTTAAATGAGGCAAGCAGCAGATGACCACATCTCTGCCTATGAATTCTAAAAGAAAGAAAGAAGGTGAAGAGAAGCAGAACATGTTGGTCACCATTTGATACACACATTTTTCCATCATTTGGAAGGCCTTCTCCTGCCTACGTACATTTCAATTACTGTCCTGGCGGTGTATACTGTATGACCTATAATACCTTAAAGATATGCATTGGCTTTACTCAAAATAAAACCTATTAAATATAATGTGAAGGGAATGGCCTAAACTGTAAACCGCAAAAGTCAACTGCATTTTGAATGATGCCAGGAAAGCTGATGACCAAGAAAGTTGCTTGTTCTAACTAATTTAACACAACGTACTGAGCATGTTCTGGTATAAATGCCTTTACTCAGAATGTTAAGCAGGTTGAGTCATTTTTAACTGTATTTTCTTTGTTTGAGCAGCATATTAATTCAATCTTTTTAAACAGGCCCCATTATTAGAATGTTTTATTATTATTCATCAATGTAGGCTTTAGACAACACTTTCAATGTGACTTTGGCCTTGTATGTGTTAAAGAAAATCAATGTTTTCTGATTGAGGACTCTGAACCCTAAGATGAATTGGTCACTTATTTTTGGTGATGTAGTTAATTCCTAAAATAAGTCTATACCACATGCCGTTATCATGGGTGGCGCAGTGGGCTAGCCCACTAATTTTGGGTATTGTATTGAGTCCATCTCTGGCTCAAGTGAAGTTTGTTCATCACAATTTAGGACTTTAGTCCATCACAAAACCACCACACAATCCAACACAATTGGCAGTACATGCATGAGAAATGGCAAAATGGCAGACAGTGTTTAGGTTGCACTAGCAGAGCTGAGAAGGAAACTCGTGTGCTTTTATTTCTTTAAAGATTAATATGAGTAATCTCAACATAGCGCAACTTGACTACTTGCCTGAAGTTCATTTTGGCCATGGCATGTATGTTTGTTGTGCATATGCATGAATGCAAGGATGATATCACAGGCAGCAGTAGAAATAACCTTCACTGCCTAAAGTAAACACTTGCAATGTGTTCAGTATACAGCTGAAGCAGTTATAGCTTGAAATTCTGTTGAAAATGTACATTTTTAAGTGGTCAGGGATGATTTGATGAATAGACTATTTTTGCTGGGTCTTTTTAAAAGAGAGATTGCATGAGTAGCAGCTGTGATCCTGTTTCGTAATGTTAAGTCCTGCTTACACAACCCACATACTGCATCTTGAAAACAAAATATTGATTCATTCCAATGCAATCAATTGTTGATTTAAATGACTAACTGTAATTATGTAGATTGTTTTGAACTGGTCTGAACAAATAATCCAATTTTAACCTGAATTTATTTCAGAAACATGTATTTTTCCTTTATTTTGTGAAGTGCCTAATATAGTATATTTTCGTATCACGTACAAATTGATACGTGTTGTAATGTTTCCGAATACAATAAAGAAATGTTATCTATTGAGGTGTACACAATATCCAACTTGCCTTGTATTTATCCATGTTTAGATTTTAAGCTTATCCATGTTCGTGAGATCGCTACACTTTTAGAACATTTCCCACCGAAATAGTGCAATGATAGCCACAATGGACCAAATAGAGTGCCTATATTAATTATCCCCCCCCCCCCCCCCCCCCCCCCGGGACGTTTTCACAGTTTGTTGTGTTACAACCTGAAATCTTGATGTATTTAAATGGGATTGTTTTCCTTTGATTTACACAACCTACTCAACTCTTTGAAGAGGTAATAGAATTTTTATTGTGAAACAACAGTTAATGGAAAAAAAAAAAAAAAAAAGAAATATCTTGGTTAGATAAGTATTCACCCCCCTGAGTCAATCCTTGGTAGAATCACCTTTGGAAGTAATTACAGCTGTGAGTCTTTTGGGGTAGGTTTTGCACATCTGGATCTTGCAATATTCGCCGCAGATTCTCAATCGGATTCAAGTTCGGGCTTTGACTGGGCCACTCTAGGACATTCACTTTCTTGTTTTTAAGCCACTCCAGTGTCGTTTTGGCTGTGTGTTTGGAGTCATTGTCCTGCTGAAAGGTGAGTCTCCGTCCCAGTCTTAGGTCTTTTACAAACTGAAGCAGGTTTTCCACAAGGATTTGCCTGTTTTTAGCTCCATCCATTTTGCCCTCTACCCTGTCAAGCTTCCCAGTCCTTGCCTATGAAAAGCATCCTCATAGCATGATGCTGCCACCACCATGATTCACAGTAGGAATGATGTTACCTGGGTGATGTGCTGTGTTGGGTTTGCGCCATACATAACGATTTGCATTTAGGCCAAATAGTTCAATTTTTGTTTCATCGGACCACAGAATCTTTTGCCACATCTTTTCAGATTCTCTGCCTTTTTGCAAATTCCAAGCTGGATTTTATATGGGTTTTCTTCAGAAATAGGCTTCCTTCTTGCCACTCTTCTATACCGGCCAGATTTGTGGAGTACCTCAGCTATAGTTGACACATGGACAGTTTCTCCTATCTCAGCCATGGACTGCTGTAGGTCTTTCAGAGTTGTCATTGACCTCTTGCTGGCTTCTCTGACCAATGCCCTACTTACCCAGCTGCTCAGTCTGAGAGTACGGCCTGCTCTAAGCAGATTCTTGGTGGTGCTGTATACCTTCCACTTCTTAATGATCGACTTGACTGTGCTCCAAGGGATATTCAATGCCTTTGACATCTTTTTATATCCCTCCCCTGATCTGTGCCTTTCCAAAACTTTATCCCAGAGTTGTTTTGAAAGCTCCTTGGTCTTCATGATAGTATCTTTGCTTTGAATGCACTACCCAACTGTGGAACCTTACAGAGGTAGGTGTATTTAATCTGAAATCATATGAACCACTTTTATTGCAGACAGATGGACTCCATTTAACTTATTGTGTGAATTCTGAAGGCAACTGGTTGCACCTGAGCTTATTTAGGAGTGTCATAGCAAAGGGGGTGAATACTTATCTAATGAAGACTTTTCAGGTTTTAATTGATTTGTTTTTTCACCCCCCCCCCCCCATTTTTGCACACATAGAAAGTGTTGAGTAGGTTGTGTAAATCAAAGGGGAAAAAATTCCATTTAAATGCATCAAGATTTCAGGTTGTAACACAACAAACTATAAAAATGCCCAAGGGGGGTGAATACTTCCTATATGCATTGTAAATAACTGGGATCATGATGGTTTTGTGGCTAACCTAAAATAACCAACTCTTCATAATGGCAAATAATTCTTTTTTGGTGGTTCACAAGCATACAATAAATGATTGGTAGGATAGTTATTGATTTTATGATTAAGTCAAACTTGTTGTAGAATTTAACCTAATTTAACAATTTAATTACAACTCATTTAAATCCCGTCAACAAGCATATCTACCAATAAACAAAGCCACATTGTGACCTCTAGGGGCAAAACACAACCTATCTTCAGTGATCCAAAGTCAGCTATTCCCAACCACCTAAACCAGAAACCCAATAGTGCAATCACAGTGGTGTTTGTATACAGGTTAAAGATTAATTAATGCTACTGTGTTCACAGTAAAAATACAGGTTATCGTCTCCCTCTCCCACATAAGCTTTGATTTCTCTTTTGCTATCTAGAATACTGGTGTGTCTGTTCCTAGCATAACATAAAGGATTGCCAGGAGTGGGATATTTATACTATTTGAGCAGCAGTAACCTGAACTCACATTGGATAAGCTTCATTTCCAGCAGTTGTTTTGGTTTTCCAATTCAATACCACCCTTTTTGGGTTTTCAGCTTGTGTTACATACTTTTAAGAAAATAATTATCTACTTTATTTGATAGCCATGTTTACATTCTAAATGATTTAGACATATAACAGAGAAGAAAAGATTACAGTCACAGAAAAAAAGCATTTGAATGCTGGTTTGTCAGTACCTAACAGCTGGACATTTTTGTGAAAATACCAAATTGAATTCCTATATTTTTAGTTAAGGGACCATAATATCACATTGCCCATACTGGAGGGCTGTGGGTGGGAGGAATGGTTAATCCTTGAGTGGAAGCTCTTGACCTTATCCCTGTAAAATTAATAGCATAATTGGGCTCCACCTTCCTAAGTAGAAAGATATGTCTTTAACTTAACTAATTTCTGTTACAACAGAAAGTCAAGCATTACGCAAGTGGTTTCGTAACCAGACTCCACCAAATTGAAACACAGTGTACGTGCCAAGCCTTTTATTCCTCTTAATCCTCATAGAATACCTGGTCGCTTTGAATTTTTTTATTTTTTTTTAATAATTTCTTTGGTGCCGAGTATTTATCCTGTGAATGAAATTGCATTCCTTTTTAATAATGCCCAACAATGTAATTTAAGAAACCCTGTTTCAAAGCTTTATGCCTTTTCCAGATAGTGGAATTTCTGTTTAGTGATTGTCACGGCACAATTGCCACACTAAACAGGTGTTAGATGTTTGCTTTTCTTTTCAACTGAGAAAATCACATGAATCAGGGAGTTGGGAGAACCCATTGATGTTATTGTTGGACCCCCTCCTCTCCAACAGCAAGTTTCAACCAGCTCACCCTCTTAGTGCTTACAGAAGGAATGCACCTTATTTTAAAGAACAAATCTTGCACCAGGCCTTCTTTAATTTGACAGGATTGAAAAGTAAGATCAACAATACTATCCTCTCATGTCATGCTTCACAGAAATGTCTTTGCCACTGACCAAAAAAGGGGAAATAGAATCTCATTTTTACAATCTGTTCTTTGAAGGCATAGTCTAATTGTAGTTAAGAGCACACATGCATTTCAAGTGAGCCTTGTGTCACATTATTTTATGTTTTGACTGGAAGTTTCAATGTAAGTCAGGGTTCAAATAATTGTTCCCCCACTTAAAAGACGTGCCTTCACCATTCCTCAATGACTGCATATAATATAGTTTCTGTGACGCATACAAATGAAAGTAATATATTTTAATTACAATGAAAATGTTTCCCTGATACTAAGAGTTGTTTTGAATCATCAGGGCCATGCATGATGAATTGATACACAAAGTCAAATTGACACCACAAACCTTTACAATCTCAAGTTAGCTGCAAAGAGAAAATGTATGGTTTAGGGAATGTGATTTGACTCCTTTAGATAGGAAAGGAACAGCTCTATTTGCTGTTACTGTTTTATTCTGTATGACCAATACATATATTAACCCCCCCCCTTTCACACGCACACACACACAAAAGGACAGGATAAAGAGGAAAAGTACAAATAAAGCTGTAACAGGGAGATAAAAGTACACAAAAGGAGAAGAGTTGCTATCAACCTAACTGGGCTGAAAGTATTTAATGATAAGACAAATGAGACATCTTATGAAAATGGCATTGTTAGTATAACCTTGGTGCTAGGTGTGGAAAAGAAGCACAGCACAGCACTCATGGTAATGATGAATCACTACCCTGTTGACAGATTGTTATATCAGCTGATAGTAACAGTAAGCAACACCATCTGATATCCTCTGTCATCCTGTTATCTCCATCGCACAAATGTATTCTGTTAAAAGAAATCTAAAAATGTTGCAGGCAGAAACTAACAGAAATACATTTTGCTTCATATAGAACATGCAACATGGCAGAACATAATATTCTTTCATTTCTATAACAATTGCGGAAACCTACAGGACTCTCCTGGTGTATCTAATCCCTGTGACATAGGATCTACCCTCTTCTGTGGTGGAGGGATTCACAATCAATTCTTTATTGATCCAGGACACCATAGGAGCACGTGTGTTGTGATGAGTTAATCCGCATTTAACAGGGGTGATAATATGTTAGATTGACAGAAAGAGACTAGCCACTCTCTGTATGCCATCACCTTTTCATGGCCATATCTTTTAGAAAAGGGGTCACGTCAAACACACTCTACTTGAAGACAATTTATTTATTTAACTGCAGCCTCTTCTGAGCAGAATTTAAGACCCCTTTCCCAGGCAGTCCAACATATCTCAAATGTGAGCATATTTGCTAATACATCTGGGATCAGGGATATGAACAACTTATTTTCCCTTCACTGGTATCCAGATAACAAAATTATGATGTTTCTAAAAAGCAGCCTGAAAAGACGCCTTTCAGCCACACCTTGCTATTTAGTGATTGTTAACTACTGTTGTTACTAAAAGCAGCCTCTTTCTGTTGCAGCAGTTCTAAAGGGGGAATTGCTTTAGCAAGGGTATGTGGCTCCTTCTCAAATCCTGTTCCTGTCTTAAGTCACAAGATGACAGCTTGATCTGAATGAAACAGTTAACTTACAAGGCTCTCCTTTAACCTGCTCACCGGGAACTATAAGGACCACTGATTTCTATTCTTAAAGACTGTGAACAGGTCAAAGTCAAATTTCAAGAGCACTGTTCTGAACACAAGTAGAACATGGGATTATCACTGTGAAGTTATTTTCCATCACATCTCTCAATTTGAACAATGCAATAACAAAAACACTCAGGTGTGTCCGACACCTTTGGATTAAAACTGCTTCGTTATTTTTATCAGAGAACTTGCTATCCTGTGACAATATCAGGTGTTTATAGAGAAGCAGAAACAGACAATGGTCCCTTGATTGTATTATTTTTTTAGGATAACCTCCTGTTACCTTCAAATAAAAAATGAATGGTATGATTTTAAAATATCAGTTTGCATTATTTAATTAGGCAACTACTATGACTAATAATAATAATAATAATAATATAATAATAATAATAATAATAATAATAATAATAATAATAATAATAACTACAGTACTATGTAAAGCAAATGTACTATAAAATTTGTCAACAGAAGTCAATAAAACTCTATAATTATACAAGCAGCCACTATATTCTTCACATTTCTGTGGATTCAAATCTTATCCAAGTGTAAAGAAAAGATACTACACAAATATACACAAGCTGGGTCATCAAGCTGTGACAGGGTGTTGTTCTCCACATGAACAAAATATAAACTAAAAATTCACTGAAGAGACAAAGAAAATAACTTGTATTGCAAGTAGAATTGTATGAAAATTATGCTTGTGAGAAAAACTGGTCTAAGTGGTTTATAATCTCTCTCATGACTTTCCTCACAGAATGTCTCATATATATATATATCTATATTATATATATATATATATATATATATATATATATATATATATATATATATATTATATCAAAATGATATTTAAAAATGATTCATATTTAAAAACATGTTACCATGGGTGGTATGTCAATGTCTCATACTGTCTGTTGGGAAGACAGATGAAAATGAAACCTTTTGTTGGACTAACTAAACAAAAATTAATCACAAGTCTTCAAGTCCTTTTTCTCTTTGTTTATTTAAAAAACAAAACTCATATTTGTATTATATTTACTTTTAGCCACAGATTCTGGTAATTTATTGGTTGATTGATTGGCATTTGCAAGGGATTTATTTTTACAGAATGTTGTTAATAGTTGAAATTGTTTTGTAGAAAAGTAATAATGTGGGAACTATGAGGCCCTGGTTCATCCTTTCATATGCTTAATTACCAGTAGTTAGGCGGAGTTGCTTTGGAGAAGCTCTTTTCGTGGACTATTTGACAAACCCCTGAAGGAGTGTCAGTGGTTATTGATTGAAAGGTAATCTCTCTATGAATTGAAAGATTATTCCAACAGTAAGAGGCCTGTGCTGCTAGGAAATATTTACAAATGTTTCTGCTGACATTTTAATTGAGTCCAATAAAACATGAAAAAAGATCATAAAATATAGTACATTATTTTGGTAATGATTTGTCAGTTGTTACATTTACTCAGTGGAAGCCATAAAGGGTGCCTGTATTCTATTGCCAGGGTGTGTAATAAAAACACACATCTCATACAGCATTAATGCCTATAATGACTGGCACATCAGCAATGTTTATACCTCTTTGCTTTGATGGTGCTATCCCACCAGGAAAGGCTTTGTTTCCTGCTGAAGGTTTTGTCCATGTGATAGGGGAGCTCCCGGCTAGTAGCAGTCTATACTGGTTGTGGGCATTGGGCTATTACAGCTTTTATCCTTAAGGTAAGGAGATGAGAGAAAACTGTAGGATAAACAAAGAGCCGCCCGCATTACCTAATGTACAGTCCCACAAGCACAGTGCTGATGGCGCTGGATTAGGCCTGTCTTTTTAAGGGGCTCAAACTGTATTAATATCAATCTATTAATCTCAGGTAGACACAACGTTAAGCTGCATTACCTGCAGTATTTCTTTGTTAGTGGTCTCCAAAAGCAAGGTGACGGCTATTTTTAAAATACATATTAATACCAAATGCATCTACATTTCTGTGGATCTAAAGAAGTGAATCTCAGACTTTCATCTTCAGAAATAAAAGAACAAGATAATTGGGTATACAGTGCATCCACTTAGCACACATGATACTAGTAATAGCAATGACGTAATCATTATTTTAACATTTGTCAACCTTATGGGTAAATGGCATGCTTTGTTATTGCTTTGTTAAGCATAATAACTCACAAAAAATGAGACCTGCTGAGACAATAGTCTACATAGACTGTCATTCTTTTAAAACAATTTAAGATACAGGATATCCCACTGACTTCTACATTTTTCATGGTTTACATAATGACTGAACCCAGTAACAATAAAGCACAGTTCTAACTTCAACCTGATTAACTCAATAAGACATATTGTTTAGGGGGGGAAAAGTTCTTCTAAAGCTCATTATATTGAAAAATGAGGTGCAAGCTTTCAATATCTGTAGTGAGCAAGACTAGTTACTAAAACATTCACTTTTTTTTTTTTTCCTGGGTAGCTGCAGAGTTCCGGAAATGTTTTCTCTTGGCATAAAGTCTGTTTTATTTGAATTCATGGAGGGACATAAGTAATAGCATGCAGCTTTTTATATGAATCATGGCAAGTCTGTACTCTACTAAGTCTTACAGTTTATAAAGGTTGGCTGAGTCAAGAGGAATGCTGACACTTGCTGAGATAGATACTGGTGATATAATTTAACAACCCAAAACTTAAAACATTCTTGTAGTCCATAAGCCATTCACTTAATAAAAAATGATGTAGAAAGTTTACATGTGTTATTATTTCATGTGAATGGACAATACACTTGACAGCAAGTAAGATAAGGCAGCTTGATACAATGCACAACACAAACATTTTTTAACCCACTCTCAAAATAAAATGTGGTGTGAATTTTTCATGACTTATTTTTTGGGTATCAACAATACTCAATATTCCAATTCTTTATTTAGCAGAAGCAGTCATACAAGTACCTTCAACATGGCTAATTTAAATCTGCCCCCCTCCTCCCTCTCCTTCATTTGCATAGTGTTTGGGGAAAAATAGTCGCTCCAATGGGAAATGAGAGGCTTTACATGTAAACCCCAAAAAGCATCATGTCCACGGTTATTTCACGAGAAACAGATGTATCGAGAAAAGCAAACACTCATGTAACATGGCCTAATGACAGATTCAATAATATGGCACATTTGACCTAGATATGAGTGCAATGTAAAAAACCTGGTTACCCAAAGATTAAGCAATGTAACACCATTTCATGTAGTGTAACTCTGTTCTTTTCACCAGGAATTTCTTAAAACATTTTTTATTTTTGCTCCACTTTTCTGTTGGCCCATCCCAGCTCCATACAAACTTTGATCATCAGTTTTTTTTTCAATTTCAAGCCCAGTTGAAAGATATTTACAATACTGAAAAGGAACATAATTTAGAAACATGTTTAAATAAAGTGCCTCCTTTCATTTACATGGCTAAATTTAAACAGAACACTAATGTTTTTCTCATGTTTAAAAACAGACATAGAACAATTTGTGTTGTTGCTTAAAGACACAAACCACACATAACTATGACTGACCAGGTACAAAATAAATAAACAAATAAAGACATGAACAAAAGCAGCATGTGGCTAAAACGGGGAATTGTATAAATAAACAAGTTATATATTTCCAGTAAATAAATGCTTTTTTGGAAGTGGAAAATTATCGAGTCTGCTTGTCAGTGACCACATGACTGTCGGCCTATTTCAATAAATAAATAAACAAATAATTATATTATGTTTGTTTTTACCTGCAATGGTCATAACAAATACAATGTAACCAATGCTTTCTCTAGTGCACTACAGATCTAACGAAGGCAGAAAGTAATTTTGATTCATATGAGGTGATTGCTTACAGAAGCAAGTAACATAATAAGAATTACAGTGAAAGGAAATACAATGAATAGTTATAAAGCAGGCTTTGTTTATAGAGCAATGACAAGTGCCTTTAAGGCATATCTTTTGTTAATAAAGCCTCTATAAATTAGGAAACAAAAAGGCCACGTCAGTATAAGGAGTAGAAAGAAAAATGTATCGCATTCTGCTTCTCTGCACGGTCCTGTGCAAAGCATTCTTCTTACAATTTACTTTACCTAATTACTATGCTGGATACATGTAAACAGAATGACACTTTCTTAACAACCAGTCTCTCCCACTGGGTTTACTTCTGGAAACTCTCGTCATTACATCTATCTGGACTACACCCTATGGAGTACGCTGGAAACCTATTCTATAGACACCAAAAAAAGCACAACTTAAACACCTGTGGGGCACAGAATATTCCACAGGATGTTTGCAGTAATACGTTTTCCATCATTTGCAATCTCTGTTAGTCAGCAGTCTTTGTACTGTAATTGATTACACAACTTAGCTTAGAAAATATATTAACAGGCAACCGTTAATTAATTTGTCAAATTTGAGGGAATAATCCAGATGAAACGATTTTCAGATTGGAGTTTCAATAAAATGTTGGACTATTACAGGAAAACTCACCCACACAATCGGCCTTTGATTATTTTTTATAGTGCTGTATATCATGTTGGCTTTGTAATGTACTTCTTCAAAACACATCTCAAAAAATGTTTAGTTTTTAACAAGCATTCTAGTACAATATACTAAAATGCTAAGAGTGCCATGAAATCAGCAGATGGTAAATTTTTTTGTCTGCCTATGAATGCAGGGAAAAGTGTTGATCACTTAATATATTTTACAGATGGGATATGGAAGGAAGCATTGCAGGATATCACCCCATTTGGTTAGAGTATGCATTAGTATTCCAATTAGTTTTTGACAGGCCATTGCAAATATTTGTATTTGAGTATGGGGCATATTGAAAATGAAGATGAAAGTACTTTAAAGCCAAGAATTTAGCAAAATCTATGCATTTAATAAAATACAATTTCATGTCATAAGAAAACAAAGCTGTATAATAATATACCGGTATATATTTGTTAGATAATTAGGCCATTGGCAATGCTGTGCTATTTCAGTTTAAGTAATTGTTTTTCCCCAGCTACAGTATTAATGGAACTGGGCATAAACAAACATAGAATATGACAGCCATCTGTTTTATAAAGATGACATATGGAACTAGTTCTGAAACAGTAGTTTGATGATGTAATTCACCGACCCCCACTATGGATATTTTCTTAAATATTTCTGGCACTAACGCTTGAATTTTGTCTTGATAGAATTTCTTACACATATGGACATAATGTACTATATTTGTATAGTTCTGTACCTTCTTAATATAACCATGTTTAATCTATTGTTGTGCAATTTACCTTGTATACTATTCTATGAAGTAAATAAAAAATGCTTAATTTACCCCTAACTTCACACAACATACAATATAATAGTATGTTATGCATTTCAGTGAAGTAGTGGTATATCATAACCAAAAATAAATGTGATATTAGAAGTACAATGGCTGGGTTTAAAATAAACACTACTTCAACCTCAAAAATATATTTCCTATATGAACTAATGTGTCCATCCTGATTGCAACTATACATTTAAAGAAAGTAGATTCCCTTCAGTCTGTATATTTGTAAACAAAAAAAAACAACAAAACTGCAGGATCATTTTAAACATAGGACATAAAATTACAAACATCATATCAATAGCACACCTCTTGCAGCACCGTTGAAAAGTTGTTGTGCAAGTATAATAACTGCACTTTTTTTTTATGGTGGATACTTTAGGTACAAGGTACACGGACACGAATGTTAGTCAGTGTTACCGTTCGTTACGTGTTATGAGGTTCAAGAACTCACTACTTAATCTAATCAAAGATATTGTTAACAACAAGTTGTATCTTGATCTTAACTGATGAACTTTGACTGATATATATATATATATATATATATATATATATATATATATATATATATATATATATATATTATTTTTTTTAAATTTATTTATTTTTTTATAAAGTTGCTGTAGAAGACAGACATTCCTGCTGCCTAGTTCATATAATTATTAAGTGTCTTTTTAATGGATGTAGTTCAGTGAAACAGTATTGTGTTTTAAGATGAAGTTTGCTTTGACAATATTTTAGGAGTTATATTTAGGCCCTGGGACTTAAAAGGGACACTACATGCATTATAACATTCATATTGTTCAAATAAAAACAGTGTGTGTTTGTATCAAAATAACCTTATATGTACACTGAACAGCATTCAAGCAAAGTTGCCTGTTGACACGTTTTATTTTTCATTTATATCAATCAAGCCTGTTGATTTTAGAACTTTGTTTGATAAACTGATATATCTTTCCTGTCTATCTACAAATCATATCAAAATAAAAAGCAAACAAAACTGAAATATGAAGAATAAATATATAATATATAAACATCTTTTTGAAATTCAGAAGCGTCCACTGAAGCAGTTTTATAGCGTTAAGGCTGCAGTGCTTTAAGTAAGACTTGAGCACATGGAAGCTATTAAAAATTATGAACAATAAATACATAAATAAAACAACCTAACAGCGGTGTTCACCTTAACTAGAATCATAGCTGTTCAGATTTTCACACAGACAAACATGACTTACCTTTAAAAGACAGCCTGAGCCGAGGGGCATTGCTCCTTCCTTGTTGAGAGGGCACACTTGCTGGCAGGGATACCCCGGAGAGTAGCAATACTATGCCAATGAGGTAGTCCATGGTCCCAGTGTAGCAAATCGGTGTACAGTCCTTCAGCAAAGACCCCACGCAGTTCAAAATAGAATCCTAAAATCTGAAGGTTAACAGGTGATTCAGGTCAGTTTCACTGAGAAGAGACAGTTCCCAAAAGCTTTGCTCACATTGCTCCTGGTTTAAGTCAACAGCGAACTTCAAACAACATCAGAAATTGTCCACAAAGATCAAGATGCAGTGGATAATGAGGCACAACTGTGGTGTGGAAAGAAAACTAACGAGGGCTGCTGCTACAACAGTTTTTCTTAAGGCAGCTTTTTTATAGCCACTGGCAGCAGCTAATCCTGTCCTCAGCTTCAGTTGACTGAGCTCAGCTACACTGACTGAGAGAGAGTGAGCTACTGAGAGAGAGAGCGAGAGAGTTGTAGGTCTGACTGTGTTCCACCGCCTGCAGGGAGATGACAGAAGATCCCCCTCGACAGGTTTTTTTTTTTTTTTCTCAGCTCTCTCCAGGCTGTCTGACAATAGGAACACAGGAAAGTCTGACCCACCTCTTTCCTCTGGTGGTGTTACAGCACACATTAAAAAAAAAAAAACACATGTGGAGCAGGGCTGAGGGGAGCCTGCTTCACACATTCCCTGCAGTTTCTCTGAAGGTGAGAAGCTGTGGAAACTGTACTATGTAGACTGCCACTGCATTTCCAGACAAGAGTTACAGATCACGTTATGTATTGAGATCAACAACATATTTTCATGTATTGTATATTTTTAAATATAAATAGCAACTGCAGTTAGCATCTTCACACAAATAACACATTTTAAGAATGTGTACAGTAATACAGAGAAAACACGTTCCTTCTACTAATATTGTTTTTTCTTTGAAAGGAAGGACTTTTAAAGTATTAGTATACTGTATAAGGTAATCGGCAGGTGTATATATGCTACGTAGAGTTAGCGTTGCCTTAGGCTCCCCCTCCCTGTAGTTTAGTAATTTAAGAAACCATTTTATGGTGTGATTAATTGTGTTGCGCTTGCAAATAAAAGTATATGCAAATAAAAAAACAGATTGAATACAAAAAGAACACAATATATTATCAATTTTAAATACATTGCTATGCATTATATTAAAACAAAACTAACCTAAAGAAATTCAGCAGTTTTACATTTGTTGTTTGACTTTTTAAAGAAAAAGAGTAAAGGTTTGTAACTTACAAAGCATGATCCACACCACAAACCTGAAATATCTCCTTGCCCTTTGAAATACAGTTTGATTTGCAGAGACAATTTAAATCAAAGAAGTGTACTAATTATTTGAATTAAACAGGTTTAATGTGTAAACGTGTCTTCATGGTGGCATTAATGCTGGAAAAAATACTAAAAGTGGAAATATCTTCACTTGATATACACTTCTACTGTATTCATGATTAGAAATGCATTTTCTTTTTCAACTTTTTTGTCATGCATTTTTAATTCACAACACCAACTTGATTTTTTTTTTTTTTTTTTTAATACTAAATATTGAATTTGATCATTGTTCCCACAGCGAAATGGTGGTAAGGACAACCATTGACCTCAATCCTTCAAAGGTGGATTTGAAGTTGATTCTGAACAAAAAAAAAAAAAAAACATACTAATAGTTTTGGAAAGCCATATGTTCACACCCCCTGGCAGATAATGGAACATAAACTGAAGACAGTACAGGAACTATAACTAACATAGTAGTGTCAAACAGTAAGTCACTACCTATATGAGTAACATATAGAAACACTTTGAGGCAAATATACTGATGCACAATGAAAACGCAACAGTCTAAGTTTTACATCAATAGCTCATTGGGCACATATTATTTACATTTTAAACAGTGAGCCAATAGTTTTGTTGATTGTTTGAGTAGTATTGTTCCTTGAGATAACAAAATACTGAGCTCAAATCAGGAGGTCATACCCTATACTAACTTTGCGATGTTTTCATTTTGACAGTGTGTCACGTTTCAAACAGAAAATGTATCATGATACTTTGATCTGTATTTGTGTTCAAATTTTCTGTGATTTTGTGTGACATCTATTTTTTAAATATTTGATTAAATCCATCAGACCTGAGTGGTGCATTCCTTTGTGCATCAGTATATAACGTTTTGACTGTCCATACCATTTTTTGTCATATGTGTCATGTCAGAATTTGATGTTGATCGGTGGATGTGAAATTATATCACATATACATTCTAAGTCATTGTTATCTGCAGTTCCCACGCTGGTTGTACCTTTAACGTTCATGCCTCAGGCTTTTGGGGTGAAAAAAAAACACCCCAAATGACTAGACTTACTAGATTGTTCAATGTTTCACTATTTAATTAAATGTGTGCACATAATATGAAAGTACAGTCTCTCTTCTATTAAATGTTATATCTTTCTACGCTCAATACGCCCAGTAGTTAACTGCTAATTAAATTTAAAATAGCAACACGGATGAACATGAATGTGTGAATTACATGTTGCAAAACTTGATTTGCAATTTTCCTGTTTAGCATGACCCATGCTGTTTAATTTCCATCTGACTTTTTAAATCTAACTCTACTGTTAAAAATCCAGTATCATTTAAAAAATTTAAATAAATGTGATGATACCTAGAAATACTGGTATTCATATTACACCTGTGATCTGGCTTTGACCCTGAGTGGAATGGAAGATAAGATCCAAACTGACAGGACAAACTTGACCTTTTTGGTCAGGGTAGTTATTTTCAGATATTTTAATTTAAATTGCTTGTGGGATTGCACATGTAATTAATGATGTTTTATTAAATTCTGACATTGTGCTGGCACTAAATGAAATATAATTGACTTGAGCTTCCAAAGCTTTCAACACAGTGTTTAAAAGACAGAAGAAATAGATAAGTGAGTAGAAAATAAAACCCTTGATGTTTTTTTAAACTCTTCATAGGAATGCCAGCTACATTCAACCTCTTTGATGAAATAACTTAGTCCAGCATGTCATACATACATGTGGTTTTTAAAGTAATTTCCTCCATTAAATGAAAATCTGCAAGTCATTTATCGACACTTTACGGCTTTTAGGGTGTGTAGGCTTCCCTTTGATTTACTGGAGCATCTTAAACAGTGAGATGACCTGTTATTTTATTATTATTATTATTAATTGGTCCATTAGAGAAGCTCCCATTTTCATCAAAAAACGAGTAAACAGAATTAAAACTTTGGTTAATCAAGAAAGATGTTCAACACAAAATATAACTTGCTTCAGGGGAGGAGGTACCATACTGTACAGCATCCAGACAGATGTATATTAGTGCTAACAAATTCATTTGTTTATTTAGTAAAATCAAGCTGTGACGGGGTATTCCTCTCCCCTGTGTATTTGTTTATTATTATTATTATTATTATTATTATTATTATTATTATTATTATAATAATAATAGGCAGGACAAGAAAGGTACAGTCCGCCATTATTTATTTTGTTGTTTTAAAAATACCTCATGAGAATGTGTGACTGTCAGCTACTGATTGTTTAACTGGCTGACAGGCACACACATTATGAAACTTGTGCAGACTATGACCGAGGGGTAATAAGATAATTAATATCTAGTTAAACCCACTGCCATAATATAAAAGAAGTTCAGTTTGGCTGCACAGGTGAAGTGTTCAGGGAGTGGAGAGCGTGAGTAAGAGAGAAGAGAGGTAAAGTAAAGTAATAACTAGAAGAAAACTATTCCTACTCGTGCTGGAACTACCAGCATGATACTTGTTGCAGTTATTATTTGTTTGTTTGTTTGTTTGTTTGTTTTGGCCCATGTGCCGTTTGTTTTGTGCTTGTTTGAAAAGTGTTTATTTTTGTATAATAAAAGCTGAGCGCCATTGCGTCTCAGTTTCGTCCCGCAATTGCCTGTGTTGTGTTTACATTCACTTCCTGATCTGACTTTACCCCACCAGTCATACTTGTCACACATGATTTATAAAACAAAATGTCCCAAGCAAGATTATCCTGCACCATTTCAAATTTACTTTTTTTTCTGAAAAATACATAATATATTCAGCTATGGTATAAAACAAACAAAACCGAAAATACCAGCATCAAACGGAGAGTCAGCTGGACTAAATATACTGTATGCATGTTTAAAAGACCTATTGGAAAAGATAAACCAACATTAGAGTAAAACTTGCCTAAAGGCACAATGAAACCAAAAATCTGAAGCCAAGCTAGTTTTTTTTTTTTTTCTTACAAGGAACTCTTACCTGAAACTAAGCACTTGAAAGATAACCTGCTCCAGCTTGCATGAAATGTCCATCTCTCTCTGACCCCAATGACACTTGTGTGCCCCTCTTTATCAACCAGTGCAACACAAGACATCACTCAGTTGTCGACATCTTTGTTTTGTTCTAGCTGATTTTTTGTGTGTTTTTTTTTTTTTTTTTTTTTAATCCCCCACTGTGTGTTCCAATAACTTCCTGGCCAGGATATTTCAACAGGTCTAAAGCTGGTGAGTACCGTAATGTATGCTGTTTGTACTGTAGATCTCTTGGTTATAATGGTCAATTCTTGTATAAAAGAAAAACACAACAAGGTAAAAATAAATAAATGTAAATAAAAGTAATTCTAGGGAAAAAAAAAAAAAAAAAAAAACTACTGTAATACAATATTGCCAAATGCACCTCTGCAGAAATCATGAGACAAACTAAGAAATCGAGAGATTTGGCATTCGATACGGAAGATTTTATTTTTCAGAACATAGACCAATATTTCAATGCTAAGCAACAACCATTATTTTCAGTTGTTTTTTAAACCTTGTTAACAACGGTTCATATTGTGTCTATAACACCTTAAATCTATTATAAACCTCTATAGTGCTTCTCAAAATGCATAACAAAATCAGACAATCCAGATCACCACTCAACATTACAAACAATATGATCTATTATCGAACCTGTTACTGCTGTGCAGACAGCTGCTGTGATGACAGCTACTGGAGTGTTGTATGTTTAGCAACATGAAGGAGCGGGAAATCAGCTGCTCCAGTCTGGGTTGAATTTAAGAACATAAGAACATAAGAAAAACGAGATGAGGCCATTCGGCCCATCTTGCTCATTTGGTTTTTAGTAGCTTATTGATCCCAGAATCTCATCAAGGCGCTTCTTGAAGGATCCCAGGGTGTCAGCTTCAACAACATTACTGGGAAGTTGGTTCCAGACCCTCTCAATTCTCTGTGTAAAAATGTGAATCCTATTTTCTGTTCTGAATGCCCCTTTGTTTAATCTCCATTTTAACCCTTGGTCCTTGTTTCTTTTTTCAGGTCGAAAAAGTCCCTTGGGTCGACATTGAATGCTTGAATCAAGTTGCCTCGTAGTCTTCTTTGCTCAAGACTGAATAGATTCAATTCTTTTAGCCTGTCTGCATATGACATGCCTTTTAAACCTGGAATAATTTTAGTTTCTTTGCACTCTTTCTAGAGCAGCAATATCCTTTTTGTAGCGAGGTGACTAGAACTGAACACGATATTCAAGATGAGATTTTACTAATGCATTGTACCGTTTTAATATCAATTCCCTTGATATCAATTCAACACTTTTCACAATACATCCAAGCATCTTGTTGGCCTTTTTTTTATAGCTTTCCCACATTATCTAGATGAAGACATTTCTGAGTCAACATAAACTCCTAGGTCTTCTTCATAGATTCCTTCTTCAATTTCAGTATCACCCATATGATATTTATAATTCACATTTTTATTGCCTGCGTGCAGTACCTTATTCTGTTCTCTATTAAATGTCATTTGCCATGTGTCTGCCCAGTTCTGAATCTTGTCTAGATCATTTTGAATACACAGCTGCAACAATGTTTTCCACTCCTCCTATGTTTGTGTCATCTGCAAATTTAACAAGTTTGCTTACTATAACAGAATTTATAGCAGAATCTAATCAGTACTTTCTATTTTCTATCTGTTAACCACGTACGTGCATTTCCTTGAATCCCTACTGCGTTCAGTTTGAGAATTAATCTTTTATACGCGACTTTGTCAAAAGCTTTCTGGAAATCTAAATAAATGTCATATGCTTTGCAATTATCCATTGTCGAAGTTGCATCCTCAAAAAAGGATACTGTTACTACATTTCTATCTCTCTTTCTTGGCCTTTCTAACTATCTTTTTGACTTTGCAGTTCCTAGTACTCTTTTGGTGTACTTTGTTTTTAGTCAATTTTAAACGTTCATCCTGCTCCCCACCGGGTTTTCCCATTTTATATGGGGGAAGTTGAAATCCCCCATTAGTATGGCTTCTCTTTTGCAACACACATTTCTAATGTCATTGTATAACAGATTATTTTGCTCACCGTCTGAATTTGGCGGTCTATAGCATGATCCTACTATTATGCCCTTTGAACTTTTGTCCATTATTTTGACCAATATTGATTCGGCGTTGTTTTCTTCGTCCAGATTTAACACCTGGGGCTCCCCACCAGCCTGCTACTCTAAGAAACCACTCTAACAAAGCTCCCTGTCTAAAAGACCAGCTGCTTACTGTTGGGATAATACGTCAGTTCACAACATGTCAAAAGTCACCTGCAGAGTCATTAAACATTTTTTTTATTAGGAGAATTGTATTAAGTTGCAAATGTTTTCTATTTTAGCACTTTGTTGTATGTTTAGTATGTGTTAATGGCCAAATATAAAGGTGGTAGGGTTGGGTTCACATTTAGCAGTGTGTATGAAAAAAACACAAAGCTTTGTCTATTGTTACAATACACTTTTTCTAAACACTAAAAGGCTTTAAACGAGCCATGCTTAACTGCAAAGTGGAGCTCTTTCGTGTTTCCTCTTCACAAGAAAAATACAAAATGGTACGTAGTGGGACTGATGAAATTATTAATCTGCAATAGGTTACAAATTGTTTACCTTGTATGTCACACAAGGTTGCAATTTTCTTATTTTTATTAATTAGCAGTAATCACTATTAAAGTTTACACAAATTCGACGTCCAGAAAATCTCTTTTCCTTCTCTACAATGTAAATGTTACATTCTGCTTAAAAAGACCAACAGCCCTGCAATATGCTCTATTACACAAAGGTTTTGGAAATCGTTTACCATTACATTTTCTCTCTGCTGCTCCTATCATACAGTAGAAACCAACCATGCTGCATACACAGTTTCATTTAACCTTTCCCTCCAGTTGAACTCATTCAATTACAAATGCTTACAGATGTGTCTCTGTCTCTTTCATATCATCATCCATAACTTCCAAAAGTTTAGCCTTTTTCAGGTATTGACCAATCATTATTATGCATGGACATTTGATGCAGCAAAGCAAACAAGGAAGATATGAGTCCTTTGAAATGTTTGTTTTAGAAAATGAACTACTCAAAATCATTCCATATATAGCCCATCCATATATAAACCATAACATTTATGAAATCTCTGCCTGGACAAGACACGTCTACAAGAGAATTCCATAGTTTTGCAATCAATCTTCACTGAGGTCCCAATTTACTAATAAGAAAGACTCAGGAGATGACAGCCAAGTGTATTAAAACAGATTATTCAGATACAGTAGACCAACCAGCCTAACAATGCTTTATAGAAATCTACATATTGCAAGTACAAATTCTATATACAGTATCTACAGATACAGTAACAAAAGGCAAACTTCTTTTCAAGGGTTATAATAACAATAAGTAATCAGTTTTAATTTATGGTTAGATTATGCAATTTACAACAACTGAAGCGTGTACTAAATCTGGTATTTAGCTGTCAGATCAGGAACACAATATGGGTACTGTGGAGCCTGAGAGTAGCTAAAACTAATCCTCGCCCAAGAAGTCTTTAGGTCTCATATATATGCAAATGAGAGACAGCAGTAGTTTGTAAGGGTATAGAAGAAGTTAGCATTAGATTGGCAGTGACAACAAAAAGGTCCATTATTCTTCAATGTAACTCAATCTTTAATCCCAGGTTTGAAAAGACATTTCTTAAACTGAATGGTCTATTCAAGACTAGTCGCTGTAAGAAAATAAAAAAAAAAAAAAATGTTTTCAATAATAATACTAATACAAATAAAATACAGGCATGCCATTTTTTAATGCGTCACAGTTTATGTATTGGTCAGTGTTTTTACCAGTCAAGTCGTGGTTAGATTTGTGTTTTATAAAGCTTGAAGCTATTTGATTTGGTTCAAATTATCCAACAACACTCATGCATACATTATGGACGTTGCTGTGCATCTGGAGTGGTTTTGAAGTGTAAGTAAAAATAAAGTCTCATTATGGATATTTAAAAAAAGACTACCGGTACTCAATTCACTATAACAAGTGTTGGCCAAAGCTAGTAATTATAATAAGCATTGTATCCACAAGTAGAGTAACCTAATGCATAAATTAGCTTACCAGTACTCTGGGCAGCATTTTCAAAAGGTCATAAACGATAATTCCAGTGTTAATTAAGAAATCGGTATGTAGCATTAATTTGGACATTTCCAAGCGGTCGTTATGTCCATTTCGTTATTAAATAATCATTGTAATTTGATTTCCAAAATTATGTTGATTTAAGAAAATAATGTTAATATCTTAACAGCAGTGCTTCTAGCAACTATTTCTTTGTTTGCCTAGGAATTTAAAATCAAATTCGTGTTAATTGTCATAATTTATCAGGAGTTAATTTGCACTTGGAAAAGGAGGGTTTTAATTAACAAAACAGTATACAACTCACCTTGAAACAGACATTTAACAGACTGCAGCTGATGATGCAGAGAGAAAGAGTGTACAGGACCAAACTTAATTTCTTACATACAACCTAGATAATTCAATATTTGTAGTTATGAAAGCCTTTTCTATACTTGTGGTTATGAAGGAGATTTATTCACTTATTTTAATCATTTGTAACCTTACAGAACCTTTGTTGTATGGCTAAAATGATATACCGCACAAAGTATAATGCTACTACCAAGAAATTAGCACTGCAACTGTAGCCTGTTTGAATTCTGCATATGTACATTATATGACAGCTGACCTCTACTCTATATTTTATTTGAATTATACAACTGAAACCTTGATATAGAAAACGGCATATTAGATACTACAATAAAGTTTCCTTAGGTGCATCCTTGGCTTTTACACCTGTGTCTTATCCACACAAGAACGAAGAACAGGCGTACAAGGGCACACAGATCCACTAGGAATATGATCGAGATCTTTGACATGGAATTTGCCTAAACATATTTAATGCTGTCACACTCTCTCCACACTTTATGTACAATGTACACTTTCACCTTCACACATTTGCATGCATATAAAATGGTTTTATAATACTGTAGGTGTTCGGTGGCTACTTCTAATCATGTTGAGTACCAGAGAAAATGTATGATTAGAAGATTAACTGAACAATTAGAACATAAGAACATAAGAAAGTTTACAAACGAGAGGAGGCCATTTGGCCCATCTTGCTCGTTTGGTTGTTAGTAGTTTATTGATCCCAGAATCTCATCAAGCAGCTTCTTGAAGGATCCCAGGGTGTCAGCTTCAATAACGTTACTGGGGAGTTGATTCCAGCCCTTCACAATTCTCTGTGTAAAAAAGTGCCTCCTATTTTCTGTTCTGAATGCCCCTTTGTCTAATCTCCATTTGTGACCCCTGGTCCTTGTTTCTTACCTCATTCCATTCTGAGGTTTCTTCTCTAATCAGTACTTTCTGTTTTCTACATGTTAACCACTCCCTAATCCATGTACATGTGTTTCCTTGAATCCCTACTGTGTTCAGTTTGAGAATTAATCTTTTATGCAGGACTTTGTCAAAAGCTTTCTGGAAATCTAAATAAACCATGTCATATGCTTTGCAATTATCCATTATCGATGTTGCATTCTCAAAAAAATCAAGCAGGTTAGTTAGACACAATCTCCCTTTCCTAAAACCATGTTGACTGTCTCCCAGGATACTGTTACCATATAGGTAATTTTCCATTTTGTATCTTATTATAGTTTCCATAAGTTTGCATATTATAGAAGTCAGGCTTATTGGTCTGCAGTTACCTGGTTCAGTTTTGTTTCCCTTTTTGTGGATCGGTATTACGTTTGCAATTTTCCAGTCTGTCTGTACAACCCCTGTGTCAAGAGACTGTTGCTTGACCTTGGTTAACAGTTTGTAAATAACTTCTTTCATTTCTTTGAGTACTATTGGGAGGATCTCATCAGGCCCAGGGGATTTGTTTATTTTAAGAGCTCCTAGTCCCTTTAACACTTCTGCCTTGGTTGCGCTAAAGTTATTTAAAACTGGACAGGAACTGGTTGACATGTAGGGCTTGTTGTCCATATCCTCCTTTGTAAAAATTTGTGAAAAGTAATCATTTAATATATTGGCTTTTTTTTTTTCTTCATCTATGATTTTGCCATTTGTATCTCTTAGACATTTAACCTCCTCTTTGAATGTTATCTTCCTGTTGTAATTTTAGCCTCCTTAGCAATGTTAATTTCTATTTCTCCCTTGGCCTTTCTAACCTCCTTTTTGACTTGCGTTTGCAGTTCCGTGAACTCTTTCTGTGTACTTTGTTTTTGGTCCCATTTTAACGCTCTGTAAAGTGCCTTTTTTCACTGAATTTTTTTTTTTTAATTGAGCTATTAAACCATTTTGGCAATTTAGTTTTACATTTAGATTTGGCTACTTTAGGTATGTAATTGTTTTGTGCCTCTAATACTACATTTTTGAAGAACAGTCATCCTCTGTGAAGTTTTCTCTATTTTCTGTTAGTCTCTGTTTCATACTGTGGCAGAGTACAGCTCTGCGCTTTAGAAATTGGCAGGGATGGGGTTAAATTCCCCTACCTGCCTCGGTTCATTGTGTTCAGGTGGCTGGGGTTGATTAGATGATTAGTTTAATTAACGATCAATCAGTGCCCAGCCACCTGACATAAAAGGAGGCCTCTGCTTTTCATTTGGGAGGAGGGAGCTGAGGAAGCAGGTTGGTGTTTTGGTGTTTTGGTGTTTTGGTGTTTTGGTGTTTTGGTGTTTTGGTGTTTTGGTGTTTTGGTGTTTTGGTGTTTTGGTGTTTTGGTGTTTTGGTGTTTGTGAAGGCATTGCCCAGCCTGGAGACCTTTATTTTTGTGAGAGTAATTTTGCTTTATTTTGTGTTTAAATTGCTTTGTTTTGGCCCTTGTGCTCTTTCATTTCTGTGTTTATAATTTATTTTTTTGAACTCCAGACTGTCTCTGGGCCTCTATCCACTCAGCCTGCCACACATACCTTCATAGTTTCTTTTCTAAAATTGTAAACCTTAGCATTTATTACTCTTGGTGTTTTAAAAAACATTTTAAATGAGACCATGTTGTGGTCTGAGTTTGCTAGTGGTTCTCTGACCTCTGTTTTAGTTATTCTGTCTTTGTTATTTGAAAAGACTAAATCAAGGCATGCCTCCCCTCTAGTCAGTGTCTTGACAAATTGTGTTAGGAAGCAGTCATTTGTCATTTCCACCATTTCAATTTCATCTGTCGTGCTACCCACCAGGTTTTCCCATTTTATAGGGGGGAAGTTGAAATCCCACATTAGTATGGCTTCGCCTTTGCTACACGCATTGCTAATGTCATTGTATAACAGATAATTTTGCTCACCGTCTGAATCTGGTGGTCTATAGCATGCTTCTATTATGACCTTTTGAATTTTTGTCCATTATTCTGACCCATATTGATTCTGCTTTATTTTCTTTGTCCAGGTTTAACACATGGGCTTCAAGACTTTCTTATGTATAGAGCTACCCCTCCACCTCTTCTGTCCTGCCTGTCTTTCCTATACAGTGTATACCCACAAATATTATATTTATCCCTATCACTCTCAGACAACCAAGTTTCTGTAACACCTATCACATCATAGTTACTTGTTAGTGCAATAGCTTCAAGTTCTAGAATTTGTTTCTGATACTTCTAGCATTTACATAAATACATTTAATGGTTGTCTTACCTGAGTTGTTGTCCTTGTTTTCATGCAGTCTCCCTTCTGTTTTTTTTGTTGATTTCTCTCCCCTTCCTTTCTAGTTTAAATGCTTCTGAACTAGAAATTAATATAAACAAATTGTGTATTGGGTAGAGTTTTATTGTAATTTTAAAAGCTTAATAAATATATAATGAAGTGTATACATATGTGGTATACATGTATAATATATCTAACTGCATGACAAAATGCACAATTTTAAATGAAGATTACAAATTATACACAACATAGATATTCCCATTATTTTTTATTTCAATTTGGCTGCTGCTTTATTTCAATTGTCTACTGCTTGCTGGTGCTTCTATTAATTGTTTTTGATCTTGTTAATATGCATTTTGAATAACGAGTTCCCCTTAGCTAGTCGTTGAGACAGGATGTGATGTAGGTGACCTGTGACAATTAAGCTTTTTAACGAGAAATCCGTTCATTAATAACCTCATCAACGGATTGATTTAATTAACACATTTCGTTTTGAAAATCACTTGCTACTAAAGCTCTCATTACTATACCAGGGGTTCGATACAATAACATTGTTTTTTGAAAATCCTTCCCTTTATAATTTGCTGACAGAACAAACAAAAAGGTTCTGCTGAGTGAAACAAGTAAAAAATATAAATTAATTTTGTACCTGACTAATACAGTCTAGGTAACAATCAAGGTTTATGACCAAAATATACTATTTTGATGGTTTCTTTTTGGTACATGCATACAGAAAATGTGTGTGAGAGAGAGAGAGAGAGAGAGAGAGAGAGATGTGGATTCAGTAATTAGTAAATTCAAGAAAATGAATGGTCTTTATTTTCATTATCATACAACAATAAAATAAGGATGGGCAGCAGATCTTTGATACAGACTTGGCATTGCTGAGAGGTGCTCCACTCTCCAGTACTATTATATCTTCACCTTCTCAGTGTCTACTACTCTACCGTACCATATTTTACATGGATAAGACTCGGGCAAGATTGCATCAGATTACAGGTTTCCCCAGATCACCTGCTGCTGTAGTCTAGTGCTTCATATGTGTGAAAAAGACCCTATAAACATCATGTAATCAATTGCCAAGAGCTGTCAAAGTTGCTTAGCCCCTACACCATATGGCAGCATGAGAAAAACAAATATTTTACTCCCATGTGTATAATTATTCAGATTTATAACTTGTTTACATCAGTGTTCTATTAAGCGTGGCAATTAATAAGCTTGACCTCTGCATTCTCTGGCTCTCAGTCTCAATATGTAAAATTGATATTAGAACGTACTGGGAAACAATTAAAGTCAATATCAAGAAAAAAACATTACATTTTTACAGTTTTAAATCTCACCACTTACATTTTCCCTTAATGAGACACAGTGGAGTTTAAGTTATCAAGAACTTCCTGACTTGACCCAGGAAGTTGTTTCTACTGTGGTTCAATTTTCTACTACCAGAGTATATACTGCAGCAGAGTCAAGCAAGGGCATATAGTCTGATAGTCAGTCATTGCTCTTGTAAATAATATACCCGGCCCTTTTATACTGCGGAACAGGTTAAAAGGCAGTATGGTCACGGCTCCCATTTGCCCTATAATGCCATTAGACTAACACTAGTATTCTCATTATAAGGTGGAACACAAATAGCACGGCCTCCTATGGCTCATGACTACAGCATTATAAAGGGGGTCCGCTAAGCATGTCAGTATGATTTGCAGAAAGTTATTTCTGGATGGTAAGTTTTTAGATATTAACACAAGTAGGGATCAGAATCAAATTTGCTTTAATGATTTGTTTATTGCACAGATATACAGATATATCTGAGTATTTGGCCCATCAAGGCAGCACTGTGTATAAAAAAAAAAAAAGCTATGTGTTAAAAATAGTACTAGTATTTAACTTAATTAATAAACAATACAACCCAAGCAACCCTTCTACTTTAGATAATTACATTTTAATGTTAAATTTGATAAGAAGCTTTAGTCAGCTTTTAGTTTAGAAGAAAAGTGTATGTATCTAATTTACAGGTCTGTCATTTTAGATTAATGAAGAAAAAAGTAAAAATGAACAGCTCAACTTCCTTTTCACAATCCCATGAATTCTGAATTACCACCATTAACAAGTTACAGGAACAAAGTAGACTCCCTTATTTATCTTCATTGTATAGGGTATTTAATAAATTTGAGAAAACCTATTATTATTATTATATAGGAAGTAATTATGACTAATTACATGGTTGAGTTCAGAAAGCAGACAAAATGGCTTTTCTTAGAACTTTTATAGCCAATGCTTTTTTGTCCTCTGAGTGTATTTATTATTGATGTGTTTATTTATACCTCTACACAAATACAAAAGGACATGTCCACCAGCAATAGGACATCTTCATGTTTCCAATCTTGACTTCATGTGCAAAAACATGTCTCACAACCAAAACTGTTAGAGGTACTTTGTTGCTGAAAATATATCCTGTGTTATGTTGTGTTTATTGAGAAATAATTCCACCCCTGCAGAAGAACCAGTTTTAAAGTAGAATTTTTACTTCAAGTGTTTAAACATGTTTAGAATGCATTTTACAGACATGATAAAAAATGCAAGTTGTCCTAAAAATGAACTCTTTCAGAAGTGAGTGTTGCATTCTTTAGTAGTCACATGCAGTATAGGTGTATTAGACAGAATGTATTAAAGATAGAATTCTAGAAATACGATTATTTTCAATTTTTTTTTTTTTTAATCCTTCAGTCCATTGTATACTGTATCTAAAAATAGTCACATGGCTGAAAAGGCACATGCTAACATTAAATATTTATGACAAAAGTGACCTCCTGTTGCTAGTGATTTATTCATTTTAATCAAATATAAATGAAAACTCAAAAGGACAGCAACTATTTATGAACAAATTAGTTCAAACACTATGCCCTATTTAAAATAATTGTCTGTGGTGAAGGTAGAAATTTCCCACATCAACAACCTGTCACAAACAGTAGTCCCTTTTTTCAGCATTGAAAAACTATAAACCAGTTATTAAAATAAACTACATGGTATTTTGTTATGATTTTTTTTTATTTTTATTTTTTAAAGGAAACACACACATACGTGATAGTTTTAACACAGGCTTTCTAATTTAGTAAATATGACATATAGTACACACATAATAATGATAATAATAATAATAATTGTTGTAATGGCTCATTTCCTGTAAGTGACATCTAAAGTATTTTACGCATGTTATTCTACATAAGATGCAAGGTTTAAATAGTACAGCACTTTATTTTTACTTTTTGAATAAAGTTTTTTTTTTTTTTTTTGCTGTCTGGCTGCTTCAGAAGAGCTCATTAGAGCATGCTTCACTGTTTCAATGGCTGCATCAATATATTATAATTTATACATATTTTAAACTTTGTCTACCTGTAACTACCTCCCCTGGGCCTGCTTTATATAAAAAAATAGAATTCCTCATTTAGCTATTTTCACTTCTCACACTGACGAGACTAGATGCATTAACCAACACTCAGTACTAAGTAATGTTGTCCCCTTCTTTGCTTTATAAAACACATTATTAACTCTTTGACCTTGGATGTGTTTTGGCAGCAAACCTGTCAATCAACCTGTAATTACTATTTCTCTAGGCTCTGCAAAACCACACATAAATATTGAGTTTGATGTTATGAAATTAAAAAAAAAATCTGTTATTTAGCTGAAATTTTGAGAATTTTATTACGTGAGAAAAGACCTTAATGTCACCACATGCAGAAATAATGTTACATTAAGATTGATTTGTGTTAAAAAGAAAAATTAACCCGACCCTGTATAGCTGGAATTGTTGAAAACAATTTTTAAAGATATAAATATTTATAGAATTTTAAGTTTACATTTCACATGAAGTGCAACGTCGCATATCTGACCATCGCTTAACCGCTCTGATCAATTAACCGTCTCACTAAATAAATAACTTAATAAATATACAAATTAGGTTACGTGAGTAATGGTATTAGCAGCAAATGCAACGTCTACAATGAAAACAGAAAGGAAGCATTAGAGCAATCAGCCTTTTGAGAGAGATGGGCTGTGTGCCTGTGTCAGTCAGCTGTGTGTAGCAGTGACGTTTCAATACATCAGTCGAGAAAGCTTTGTTTTTTACTTGTTTTTTTGTTGAATGTGTTTATGATGGAGCGCACGATTGCAGATACTGGCAGCATGTTGTTGTGGCTTTTAAATTTATTTGAATTAAACAAAGCAAGCTTCATAAACGCAATGCCTACTGGACGTTTGTTTAAAATAACCAAAGAACAGAGCTGCTTATCAGCTGTTGGTAATATCAAGAAAGAACGCAAAGTACCTTGACAGAGATATTAAGAAAGAAGAATCAGAACGCATAGTAAAACTGTGTATTTTGGCCTAATTAATCTCGTTTATGTTTACTTACTTTTAAAGCTAAAAATGTCCCCATGTTTAAAACAGTTTGTGTGTTGTGTTTGTTCACTAACCTGTTTATGGATGTGTAGATGTCTTTTCTATAGATGTTCGCAAATCCAACTTTTTCACATATCCGCCTATACCCCAGTCCACAGGGGGAAGGATATGCGACGTTGTACTATACAACTTTTCCCAAGTCTACCAGCAAGCTATTGGACCATGTGTTGGAGTTCCTTAGGATAACACTGAAGCATTAGGAGGTACAGTTGGTGGAAAGACTTTTTTTAGTTTTCAGTTAACAATGCATCATGACCTCTGCTTTGTGTATTTTCTGTGAGAGGTTAAAATCTACCTTGATTGCTCCCCTGTGAAAGACTTATCTTGACTGTATACAGTGATTTCAAACACCACATTGAAATAATGCAGTTTACACATGTGACTGTGTTATATTGTCAGGGATATGTTTGGAGGTGATAGCGTCTATAGGGCTATAATAAGCAGACAGATGCTCAGGAGTTACAGCAAGTTTCCGATATATTGTGAAATCACCAAGATCCTTTGCTCATAACTTATTCTCTGCAGGTTAGCTTCAGGCACACATACCATCTACATGTAACCTTTTCCAGGTTCATCTACTAGCTTCCAAACACAGTTGCCTCAAACACCTAACCCTCACACTTCTAATGAAATCGTCCCTTGGTCCGGGTAACAGGAGAGTTGTTCTCTTCGTGTTCACTCAAGTGGTATAACATTGTTAACAATAAAAATCTAATATAAAACACCACAACTGTGAACTAAGAAACTTGTACCTGGAAGTAAAATGAGGTGCATTTAAATGTATTAAATTTAGTTTCTCAAATACTCAACTAAAGAATGAATGAAATCTAGGCCCTAACATTTACAAAATGTGCATCTCCCAATAAACTCTAAATTAAATTCCCTCATTCAGAGGCAAGGTGAAAACTTGCACTGAACATAATTCTTACTGGACTGCTTTTCTTTGATCTAGTTTCACTCAGCAATATAAGTGGATCAAGACTCAATTTCAGTTATGGACTTTTGTAAACTTGCACACATGTGGTGGTCAGATTTATAACGGATTTCTGGGAACCATTGTTTTTAATGAACATAAAGTATGAAACATAGCCCTGAGTTGAAATATCAAAGAAAGATCTTAAATGTTTATAACGAATTGTATACAGTGCGTGTGTAACCAGAACTATCCCAGGGAAAGGGTAACTTACAATGATTTTTAAATATGGTGTTTTTGTTACCAACAAAGCCCTATAAACCTTTCCTTGTTAAAGGTGTTGCCAAGGTTTTAAAATCAATTTTCATGCAGTTTCCACTACTCCCCTTATCATTTTTGTTATAAGAAATACTGATTGTGCAATACCAGCCCTTTTAATTATTTAATTTTGATTATACTCTTGTAATTGGTTGCACTGTCAAGCTTCCAAATGTTATTGCTTCATTGTTACTATAAATCTATTTCTATGTACATGTCATTGGGCCAGGCACACATGTTCACAACCATATACAATTAGGTTGATGAGGCTGATGAGAGATAATGTACATTCACTTTTACAACTATAAAACTGAAACTAATTATTTATAATAAATGGAACAATTTCCATGGAAAAAGTCTCACCTTTTTCTCACTCTATTTTGGTAGTACTTTTGGGCTGTGTGTTTCTTTTAGCCGATGAATTCTCATTCCAAATGCAAATAACTTAATTAATATTAAAATCTAGGACGGTATATTTAAATGTTTGTGTCTTTTCCAATTTGCCCTTGTGAAAAACAAACAAAAACAAAACAAAAAAAAAAGACACTGTAGCGTTACACAAATACCAAAAAAACAATATTCCATAAGAAAGCACTGTGTACTATGTGTGTATTATTTGGTAAACATTTTTGACTGCCTAATATATTTACTACAAACCTATTATACATGTACATATAATAATATTACAAAGGTTTCCTACAGAACCGTATCTTCAGCAATTCTGATCGAACAGAGCTTAAATACCAGCATTTAGGTTAATGATATCATAATGTTTAGTGCAGTACATTTTTTAAATATCGTTAGTATATCTACAATAGGTTACTCTACATGCCCGCAATTCCCACTAATATAATATATATAAATAATATAATAATAATAATAATACAATAATAATAATAATAATAATAATGTATATTCATTTTATCTGCATCTTTCTTGTATTAAAATTAATTATACATTTTCCTAATCATAAACACATCATTTAAAGGTGCATTTTTATTTTATTATTCTTATTTTTATTATTTTCAAGTTTTATTTATTTATTATTATTATTATTATTATTATTATTATTATTATTATTATTATTATTTTTTTATTATTTTTATTTTTTTACTGCCTGTTTTAATGCTTAGGGGGTGAGTAATTATAACATTAGTTGTAGTGATTGTGAGAGTAATGATTGAAAATGGAACTAGTTTGTGAGCTAGTTTTTCCCCTTGTTTAAGCCTGCATTTCAAATAGGTTTAATTTGTACCTTTTATTGTTGTCGTGGACTATTTGGCTGCTGAGTGTAGTTGCTGTTGTCTCGATGGCAGTGCACTGTGGTTATTCATTAAACAAATGGTGAGGCAATTTGATTGCAGTTTACTAATGTGACAGTGTAGGTGCTGTGAAACAACAATGCAGCACTCTGATTGGCTAAAACACTTTCCAACATTGTGATTCAGTTGTTATTGGCATGAGATGGGATGTCAGATGGGCTAACACAATTAAATATTTCTGGGAGCGCTCCTGCACAGGACCCACCCACATTAAAAACAAATTGAAGAGTGGAGGGGGGTGCTTGATTAAGGTGGGGTTTGATCATTTAGTGTCAGCAGGCTCCCTGGTGCAACATTTTCAAAACGATTTGCACCCCTTAAGTTATTGTAAAATGTTACGTGAGTGTGATAGGAAGGCGTTGCGGTGACGTCAGGCCAGAATGGAGGAAAAAACAACAAACCATGTACTGCAGTTCAGAGATGCGCTGTATGCCGTTTATTTAAAGACAAAAATAAATAAAATGTTTAAACAGAAAACACTGCTCACAGAGCCATATTAAAGTTTATAAATAAAACAAATCATGAACACAATAATAATAACAAAACCCAAGTCAGCCTGGGCAATCTCCTTCATTGATCCTATATTTGTTTTGTTTTGTTTTCAATTTCTCTCTCGCTCCTCTCGTCCCGCCTCTCGAACACCCCACCCAGTACAAGGAGAAACTAGCTAGTAATTATTCTATTACCCCTCGACTTCCCATCCATGCTGCAAAAAATACAAAAACAAAACATACAGTCACGCCATAAAGAAACAATAACATGTCTCTCGTCGTCATTTTTACACATAATAAACACAATTAAATAAATCATAATACAAAACACAATCTATTCAAACAATAGTAAGCCAAGGCAAGGCACATTTGATGGTGCACTGAGTATGTGTGACATATGGGCTTGATAATTGAGTTACACCACGTTATGGCCCAGTTTAAGCCTTTAAAAGAGAAGTATTGCATTTGTTTTTGTATCAGAGCCAAAATATTAAGAGGCTTACGGATTAGTTTAAAACATATTGGGGGTTTTAAGCAATTAAAGAATAAAGCAAGAGCACCCCCTTTGGTACTTAATGGTTAAAACGCAGTAACAAAATGTATTAAACTTGATACATATCTAATTTATATTGACAAAAGCACTGATAAGATCTGTACAAATCAACATATACTTGTGAAATGTGGCAAAACTAATGTATTAATATTAATCAAGCACAACACTTTTTTAACTACCAGTTCCAGCTTTTTACTATAAATACATGTGGTGAAATTGCAGCTGGTGGATTTAAATGGGACTCCTGTGTTTTGGTTTCTTTTTCATGGTTAAGTGCAATTTCATTAATTTTGCATTATCATTTAGTCTTGCTGACAAAGTTTTTCACTTGCATTAAAAGCACTTATAGTTCTTTCTTTGAAAAAAAAAAATCCATGTGCCCCTCCTCACTTGACATTCAGACTATTAATTATGCATGAACATTCCACAAAAACAATGCAAATAAAAAAAGCTTTCCTTTCAGTTTGATCATTTGATAATGATAAATGGATATTTATAGAATAATCATTACAGATTATAATTGAAGCAGGCCTTGGCAGGGGATCAGCTCTAGCCCTTAGTGAAAATGCATAGGGGCTAAAATGATCCCATCGCCCTGGGAGGACTTTCTGAAGTGGGATTAACTAAACCCATCAGAGCACTTTAAACTCAACAAAGGCACGCTTTCAAACTACAAAAAGTTAATTGCATTACAGCAAGAGACAATGAAACATTTACAACTTGTCTATGCCAACCTTGCAAATTTCAATTAGCAATGGTTTGTGGATGCAAGTAACAAGCTAGACATCCTGAGTTTTAACCAATTCAGATTGAAGTATGTATATCTCTATCTGTGGAACAGCTGTGAGGCACAGAATTGCGAATCTATAAAAGGTCACCAGGACAAGTGCAATGAGATCAACGTGTTCATCAGCAGTAGTAAGCAGACGTCATAGACATTGGTCCACATTCCCCTTAAGATCATGAACAGTTTTTGCTCTGTTATTGTAAAACAAATAAAATACAAAATCACAAAAAGCTTTTAATTTATAATCCACTATGACAACATTCTAAATGTAGATGTTTTAAAATGATCCCTCTATGTAATAGTCAGCTGACACCCTAGCCATACAGGCATTTTAACAGTGCATGGTCAGAACTCATTGGGTGAATCACCTGGAAAGCATTTCCATTGACTGAGCCATCTGCTTTTTCATAGTTATTGATTATTACATATATGTTCACGTTAAAATAAAACAAATACCCAAAATACTATTTGATCTTGAACAGCTAAGCTGTTTTTGAAAACAAAATTTTACATGATTTTCTGTAGAGAAATACATGAACATACTAATACACTTTTGTCATTTATGATTTGAGGAAAGATAAAACCATTACAAAACAAATAAAAGAAAATTAGCTTGCATAAAAACTTATATATGGACAGTTGTAATGTGTAGTTATGTTGTATAAAACAGATTGTACTTACAACTTCAAGCAATGCTTTATAAGTGAATCAAACCAATGCTGTAACCACTATTTTCATTTGATGTGACATATGTTTTCCTATCCTTAAATATGTGCCTCTATCCTGCATCTGGCCTGCTTTGTGATGTATCCATTCTTAAATGATTGTGGTTTGCTGATGACAATGCAATTACAGTTTGCTGTCTGACTAACAATGTATAAAAAGTTAACAGTATATTATTTTTAATAAGTAAATAATACCTATAACAATAATTTGTTTTTGTAAATGGGTAATAATTAGAGGTTCAAATAGAAGATACCTACCACTATGGTTTATGGGATGATGATTTAGCATTTTCTTTAGGCCTGTGCAAAAGTTTAAGGGGTAGATGTACTAAGATGGGCCAGTCACAGAGCAAACACCGCAATCTGCATTTTCGTTGCAACATTTTCAAAGTATACATTTTGCCATATGTTAATCAAAAGAGCCGCAATATACAAATTCAAATATTTGATGCGTCTTACTAGCGAAATCTCTAGCATACATTGCGAGTGTTGCGCAACATTGTTCAAATAAACAGCGGCAGAGGGTGCATGAATCAAAATAAAATTGTTTTTGTTAAATGTAAATGTCACCTCTACAATGTATTCTGTTCCATCTTCATTTTACCTTCATTTTATAGCGGGGCCCCAACTTTTACCCCCAAAAAGCTTTTCATAATCACATAGCCCCTCGCTAAACCGGACATGTTTGTTCAACATAAGGAGCTGTTGTGTTTGAAAACAATACAATAAAATCGCACACACATACATTTACAGTTCTCGAAGTATTTTAAATATAAATCATTGCACTGAAATAACACTAATGTGTTTTGGCTAGGCTACACATTACATTATGTAAAAATATAAATCTGTACAGTAGTAAAATCAAATGAATACCTACTTTAGACTACTGGACAATGCGAATAAAATATTCTTTTAAATTGAAACTAAGTGATTTTAGGGTTTTTTATTTTATTTTAATTACTATTATTTTTTAACTTGGCCTACTTAGTAGCCTTGACAATTAACACACAGTAGATCATGGTCCTCTACAGATGCTCAGAATGAGCTGGAGGGGTTAGTGGCACATGTGTGTAGTTTATTGCTCCCAACACGCTGAGAAAACCAGAAATGTCACAGAAATGTGTTTTCATGGCTTGTAAGGACACCCTGACTTTAGTGAAAATTAGGTATTTGAGAGTTCGCCTCAAAAATGCATTGAGCACAACTGGCAACACACGAGAAAAAGTAGACTGGGAAATGCCAGCAACAATTGCGACTGTTTAAAACATGCCTTCAAAAGCTCTTAACAAATTGATGCAATTATAAGTGTTGCAACTGTTGGCAGCTTTAGTACAGCTCATTCGAATATTTGAGAACCCTCATTTGCACTATATCCGCCCCTTTTTTTGCTAATTTATGCAGGAACGCCAATAATTACATATTCATCTAAAGTTGAACCTCTAAGAAAAACTGTTGCCACAAAGCATTCCCTAAAAAGTCACTAACAGCATTGCGCATGTTTAGCACATTTCACCACAGACTCCTTTGCAACTGGTTTGCGACTATTGCGACGGGTGCAACACTTTAGTACATCTACACCTAAATCTTTAAAAAGTTAGAGAATTTTAGTTTTATATAATATTAGGTGACATAATACATCTTAAAGAAGCATAGTGAGACACTAAGAAAATAGTAAACAGTTGTTAAGTTTCTCAGACATTGAGGCTTTGGTAAATTTAAACAAGGCATATGAATGAATTAAATATAAAGTGGAGACCAGCAGCATTATTATTCCAGGACTAATTAAATAAATAGAACTTGAAGGAAATAATTGACATGATAAGTAGTTGACTGCTGAGGTACAGCAAAATGTGATTTTGCCATATAGTGCTGTAAATGTCACATTTAGTGCCTCAATGCTAAAAATAATTGAACATGCAGGCGTATGCACTCAACCTCTTCAGCTATAATTCTGATATAGTGCTCAGACAAAAAAAAAATGCCATTCCCAAACATATTTTTTGAAAACATATGGTTTAATAGCAGCTTATAATTGCTTGTGATGGGCTTACTGCACCTGTAAATATGAGCACTTTCTACTGGAAACAAGCATATTTTTTTTTGTTATGCCTTTATCAATGAATTGGGTAAAGTAGGTAAAGAAAATGAAAATGAAGGACATTAGCAGGCATTTCTTGGGGTTTTCTTAGACATAGTACAGATACAATTCCAGTTTCTATATTTACCATTGAGAAATCATGCCCCTCAGACTGGGATGTGAAAAAAGGCAGATAACCAATACTTTGCTCGCCCATATATGCAGCTGCTTTTCCACAACAAATATGAACTATTTGCAGCTTCTTCCACTTGGTGCTTAATACAGGTGGGCTATTAATTAATCAATTCTTAAGCAACAATTGGTACGTTATGGAGATTTCATCTGTCATATTCCTGCACACTATGCAGATTGAATGAATTGAGTCACTGAAAAGATCTATACTGAAACTATTATATTTACCGACAAGATATTAAAAACTACAATTTTGGTAAAATCATGAATATTAACCAACAATGCATTTGCTAAATAGCCTCTGCTGAAAAGAAGAAAAAAAAAAAGTATTAGTGGTTTATCTATGTGAAGTAAATTGTCAAAATACAAGCCATCAGTCTAGACATCATAATACTTCCATTTGCCGCCGCCGCGCCCCCCCCCCCCCCCACCAAATAATTAATATAATATTTCATCTTGAGATTAGTTTTAAAAAAAGACATGCTCAATACCGATCCACAGAATGGGAAACAAAATTGAACCAGGTAACTACAGACCAATAAGCTTGACTTCTATTATATGCAAACGTATGGAAACTATAATAAAAATGGAAAATTACCTATATGGTAACAGTATCTTGGGAGATAGTCAACATGGTTTTAGGAAACTAACCTGCTTGATTTTATTGAGGATGCAACATTGATAATGGATCATTGCAAAGCATATGACATGGTTTATTTAGATTTCCAGAAAGCTTTTGACAAAGTCCCGCATAAAAGATTAATTCTCAAACTGAACGCAGTAGGGATTCAAGGAAACACATGGATTAGGGAGTGGTTAACATGTAGAAAACAGAAAGTACTGATTAGAAGAGAAACCTCAGAATGGAGTGAAGTAACCAGTGGAGTACCACAGGGATCAATCAGTATTAGGTCATCTGCTATTCCTAATCTACATTAATGATTTAGATTCTGGTATAGTAAGCAAACTTGTTAAATCCGCAGACTACACAAAAATAGGAGGAGTGGCAAACACTGTTGCAGCAGCAAAGATCATTCAAAATGATCTAGACAAGATTCAGAACTGGGCAGACACATGGCAAATGACATTTAATAGAGATAAGTGTAAGGTACTGCACACAGCAAATAAAAATGTGTATTATAAATATCATATGGGAGATACTGAAATTAAAGAAGGACTCTATGAAAAAGACCTAGGAGTTTTTGTTGACTCAGAAATGTCTTCATCTAGACAATGTGGCTAAGCTATAAAAAAAAGGCCAACAAGATGCTCAGACACATTGTGAAAAGTATTGAATTTAAATCAAGGGAAGTAATGTTAAAATTGTACAATGCATTAGTAAGACCTCATCTTGAATATTGTGTCCAGTTCTGGTCACCTCGCTACAAAAAGGATATTGCTGTTCTTGAAAGAGTGCAAAGAAGAGCAATCAGAATTATTCCAGGTTTAAAAGGCATGTCATATGCAGACAGGCTAAAAGAATTGAATCTATTCAGTCTTGAACAAAGAAGACTATGCGGCGACCTAATTCTAAAAGGTATTGACAATGTCGACCCAAGGGACTTTTTCTACCTGAAAAAATAAACAAGGACCAGGGGTCACAAATGGAGATTAGACAAAGGGGCATTCAGAACAGAAAATAGGAGGCACTTTTTTACACAGAGAATCGTGAGGGTCTGGAATCAACTCCCCAGTAATGTTGTTGAAGCTGACACCCTGGGATCCTTCAAGAAGCTGCTTGATGAGATTTTGGGATCAATAAACTACTAACAACCAAACGAGCAAGATGGGCCGAATGGCCTCCTCTCGTTTGTAAACTTTCTTATGTTCTTACATACATAAAATACTAACTAGACCTTTTTTCAATGTACTCCCTTAATGGCTGGCTCATGTATGAATTAAAGATTTCCTATTCCCTTTAACAGAAAGCATTCTGGAGAACAGACTGACAGTTTAGTAAAGCAATGCTTACAGAGAAGGAATGTGCACTTGAGGGTGAACAGTAACCCCACAGGAGATGGCTTTTCAAGCTGTGGTGTGGTGACTCAGTCAAAGCTTTAATTTGTGCTAATCAAATACATTGGATGTGTGCTCATTGCAGTCTGTCCAAAAAAGTGGGCTAGAAAAAGACGCAGGATAAATGGCACTAATTCTAAACTTTGATGCTAGGGCAGGAGCCTATGCTCCAGAATTGCTTCTTCTGGTTCATGGAAGGGAAAAAAGGGGAAATGACTTTTATTATATTATATTTATATTACTTTACAATAGGAATGTTACACAAAAAGTGTATATATATATATATATATATATATATACAAACTGTATTTAAAACTGCACCTGTTAACAAACGTTTTGACATATTAACTGCTCTCTCAACTAGAAAATACTAGTTTAATTTTACAAAATTAAAGTAATACCTGATGTTGAGCCACCTGCCTACTAGAAAACTTGAATAAAGAACAAATCAGATGTATATACCGCCAAAATGTCACTATGCAGTAAATCAGCAGAGTCATTACAGAGGAAGGTGGGGCTGACTTTAATAAAAATCAATTGGCCTTGCTCAAATAAATACTTCATTGTTCTTTGATCCTGGATTACAAATGTGGGTGCAATTGGAATACATCACTGCTAGTTACGTCTGATCGCTCAGCTCATATTCCAGTCATTGTAAGTCTATTTTTGGTAAATAATGGCTCACTGTGTTGGAATTAAGTCTAGAGGAAGAAATTATTTCCCTACATACAATCTAGTTTGACAGCAATAAATGGCACACTGGTATGTAAAGGCCTTCTTTTATTAAGTATAAGCAACCCCCTTAAAACTAATTTAGACAGTGTTACTTCATTGAGAAACCTGTGTGATAATTATATTGCTGAGATTGCACTTATATTGCACCCTGAAAAGTGATGATGGCTGCTCATAATTCTGTAACATTGCTGTAGCCAGTATACATATTTTGGTAAATGATATGTAAGAGGTATAGTTCTTTAAATATGTATGCACTATTCAGAAATGGATTATGCTTTTTTGTCTTTTTTTAATTTGGTGGGAAATGCTCACCACAATTTTCCAATTTAAACATAATTTTGTATTTATATATTTTTTCAAATCAGAGTTGCAGTATTCAATATTCAAGTTATTATATATATATATATATATATATATATATATATACATAAGTGATAATACTATCATATATATATGTGTGTGTGTGTGTGTGTGTGTGTTGTTTACATGATTCTGAACAGGTTAAAATCCGAAAACTACCATATTTCTTGTATCCATGTAATTGCACTGTTTAATATATAATTGTTATGAGATCACCTCAATAATATCTAGAATTACAGACCGGTTTGGTCTTTTTTAATTACAAAACCTCAGTAATCACTGATAAACCCCCTTACATAAATCATCTGTGTTACAAACCTATTATTTATCACACTGGGTATAGAGAAAAGAGGCCAACTTTAGTGCATTGCATATGTTCTTGGCATGAAGCTCAGTGGCGGCAATTAAGTAAATGAGGGTCAGCAATAAATTAGATTAGCACTGAAGTCGCTGGAAGCCAATAAATGTTGCCAATGCTGTTCCAAACATACAGGTTAATAGTGGAATGTTGTCAACAGTACTGCTTAGTTGTCACTTTTCAGAAAGCCTAAATTAATTACAAAACTAAATAGACTCTGTAAAGCATTAAAAAAAAATTAGACCACTTACTCACTGAGAAGTGTTGATAACATTTGTAGGAATTTGGGATGAAAGGTAAACCACCTAATATTATTTCCATGGAATTCATTCCATTCACTATGAACAGCAAACATGCATGTTCTTACACATGTCTGTTGGTAATAAACTGTACTCTAGGATACCTCATTTATCACTATTAAATGTCCAATAAACATGCTAATACAACAACCTTCATTTCTGGCATCTCAACATGTAATTACACACTAGTAAACTGTACTTTAGCTTTGATTTATTTCTTAAAATGTTATGAAGCAATTATTTAGGAAATGTTTCCAAAACCCACACAGAACTTTAATTGTAACAAAGTGCACTCTTATCTTCAATTGGAAATGTTGAGTTTTGTGGTTATTAGCAACAACTGACAGGGCAGCCATTTCCTGTCAAATGACACATGTGGGACACCAAGCAGAAACTTGCATCCAGGTGATATAAAATGTACAAAACTGTTATTGCAGACTGTGATAATGAAAAAGGAGAAATTAAGTGAATGTTTTTATTGTTTTAAAATATATATTAAAAAAAACACTTTGTTACGCTTTTATTTTTGCTTCCCTATAATAGTTTAGGGACGTAAATCTGACAATAATTTTGCAGTTTATTGTTCTTTCCCCATTCTCTTTGTTAATACTGAATATTGATTTATTTTCTTTGCTTTTCTTGTATATAGCAGTTATGTTTTTTGGTTTAGATTATTTACTGTAGGGGGGCTCCCGAGTGGCGTATCCGGTAAAAGGCACTACGTGTGGAGTGCAGGATGTGCCCTATAGCCTGGAGGTAATGGTTCAGGTCTAGGCTATTCCACTGCCAAGTTCCCAGGGGGCGGCGCACAATTGGCTGAGTACCGCCTGGGTAGGGAGGTTTTAGGTTGCCAGGGTGTCCTTGGCTCACCGTGCACCAGAGAGAGAAAAGAAAAAAAAGTCGCCGACTCTAACATCATTGCGGTGGATGAAACACAGGTTTGGTTCGACATGGTTGGTACCAGCACTATGGATGTTCGGGGGCCCATAGCATACCACTGAAAACCACTGGTCAGGAAAAATGCCATTTGACAGTTATGCTTGCTGCAAAAGCAGACGGAACCAAACTAAAACCTTACATTGTCTTCAACGGAGCTGTTCAAGAAGTGAAAAGCATGCAGGATTTAGTGGTGCAGTTGTGGTGATATCCACAAATGGTTGGATGAGCGTTGACTTAACAGCAGACAGGATGCAGAGGATGGTTGGAAAGTTTAGTTTTGCTCCCTGTTTATTAGTTTTTGTTAATATTGTTTGTGCTTAACAATGTACAAATTGGAGGTTAAACAATAAAAAAAATAAATGATAATGATACTTACCGGTATTGCTTTTATTGTTAATTTTTAAAAACATTTTAGAAGTTTATATTATTATTATTATTATTATTATTATTATTAACAATGGTTGATCTAATTTGGTTTTTAAATACAAATTCGTATTTGTACTTGTTAATTTTCCAACGTTTTGCATACCGTATCCTTGTTAACCAGTGCATACAAAAAGACCGTAATAATACTTTCATTTTATACTTGAGGGTGTACAATACAATGTAATTTTCTTAAAAAACAAAACTGTTACTTTGTTCCCACTGACACACAACCGTTTAACAAAGTTGCTGGAATGTTTAAATTGAGTTACGATGTTGTTACAAGGCTGTGTGTTAGCAGCTTCTAAATGAAAGCATGAAGCATGTGAAGCTAGAGATCTAATATAAACGCCGTTATCCAATATGCACCGGGTCTGCTGGCAAATATTGTAAATAAATGCCAGAGGCATTTAATTAAAGTTTTACGGTAGTATTCATAAGGACTGTTTATCAGTTTCTAATAGCAATCAACCCTGATTAGAGGGATTGCCTTACTAGTTGACCTGGTGTGTTAGGTATCTTTCTGATGTGGTCAACTACCAGAAGATAATGCCCTCTAATCAATGTAAGATAAGCAGTGACTGTACAAAATATCAACAACACTAACACAACATTTGTAAGACAGGTATAAAAGCAGCTATTCCTAACTGAGTTTTCATGCAGTGAAAGATGAAAACCACAAGCTGTGCTTGTTTACATTTTCATGTAATCAAGACACATTAAATCCTGGTAAACACCTATTGAAAATCCATAGATTTTTTTGTTTGTTGTTAATCAAGCTACAGTAGCAGACATTTATTTGTACACAATGAACAGTTAAACAGGATCAAATGTATGCAGTGAAGTTAGCCCACTGAGTGAGAAAAACACACCTATTATCTTGTGTGTATTGCACACCTCATTTATAGTGTCCATGATTGAAATCCCTTGTCATAATATAGTATACTACTGTACATAGGATATTATCACTGTGTACCTCATGTGTAATGCTCAACATGTATACTCTGTCTGAAAATGGTGGCATTCTCTTTACTGTGGCTTTAGTCCCTGAACTTTAAATCATACTGTATATGCTTTGCAGATTATTTGTGCATTGTTAAATTAAATATATTATACCGTTAAATACTGTATACATATTTAAGGCGTAAAATATGTAAAAGCTACCAGGTGTTGTTGTTATTATTATTATTAAATGGAAAATGTCAGAAAAATTCAGTACATGTGCTACAGTGGAGGGAGGTATTTTCCAAATGTGGTAAATGGATTTTGAGTAAATATACTGTACTCACTTAAAACTGTATTCTTAACAAAGTTGAATGTTCTGTGTTGTTCTGTTAAGTTATGCTACTTAGTTAAATATTAATAAATCAATCAATCTTTATTTTATATAGCACCTTTCATAGTGGACCACCATCACAAAGCGCTTTACAAGATGCAGTAGCAGCAAGAAAATACATAATACTGTAAATACAGAGAAATGCATAACACATTCAATACAGTGAAATATGCATAACACATGATAATAGCATAATACACGAAATAGTAGCAACAGTACAGCAGCTAATAACAGATATCAGGCTTAAAAAGCATGGAAAGCAACAGAGAACAGGTCTCGATGTCTTGAATGCAAGCCGAGAGCCGGACCATGGCAGAGGAGCTTCCAGGGATGAATTTTAAGTAGAGCTGGGTGTCATCAGCATAGGAGTGAAAGATGAGGCTGTGCTGGTGGATAAGGTGACTCAAGGGAAGCATGTAGATATTGAAGAGAAAGGGCCCAAGAACAGATACTTGTGGGACAACGCAAGTGACCGGGTTTACGACACTGCACAGAAAACAGACTACATGCACCTGGATAGGTAAGAGGACATCCAGTAGAGACAGATTCCAGAGATTCTAGCATACTTCTGAAGATGGTCAAGAAGAATGCCATGATATGGTGACAAAAGTGGCTGTTAGATCAAAGAGCACAAACACAGAGGGAGCACCAGCATCAATATTAAGTAGGAGATCATTCACAATCCGGATCAGAGCAGTTTCAGTATTGTGATGTGGCCGGAAGCCAGACTGTAGAGATTCAAGCAGATTGTTATCTATGAGATATTTCATCAGCTGAGGTTGAGAGTGTGCTTAAGGGAAGGAGTAAGATCAGAAGCACAAAGACGGCCAAGGTTAGTTGGCCAGGGGCCCAGGGGGCATGTGGCAGTAGTTGATTTCAACAGTAGGCCAGAAACATGAGCAATGGAGAGAGGAGAGAAGGAGGAGAGGACAGAAGGGGCAACCAGAGGAGAGTCAAGGTGGTCAGGTAGTAACCTGGGTTTGTGGTGGGCGAGCATAGAATAGATGTTGTCAATTTTGTTCCGAAAGAAAAAGGAGAAATCATGACAGGTAAGAGAAGAGGATGAACAGGAGATCTGTCAGTGGCTGGATGTAGGACTTGGTCAGTGGTCTTAAAGAGAACATTGGGTTTAATGTCCCATAGTTATGATTTCAGAGAAGTACTTCACCCTGGCCGCGGTGAGCACATCCCTGTAGATCGCGAGACATGCACAACATGTGATTCACCATTCAACTTAATTAATAGAAATATAACCAACTCAGCATAAGATACCAAGATTTAAAAATAACACACCAAGTATTATGTAGTCTAAAAAGGCAAAGAGTATTGCCCAAGATGGATAATATGAGTTCAATTAAGTTAAGTTTTTATTACATGCATGGTAACTTGAACGTCTAGTAAAAGTGCTTTCATTTTATGAATCTGCAGTGTTTAGTTTATTTTATTTATTTATTTATTTATTTATTTTAGCAAAACCCACCATTTCCAATTCTTTAAGTAATTAACTTTAGAGCATATGGAAGCTGATGACACAGACAGTACCAATTTTCTGCTAATTGAATGACAGGAAATTGCACCTCATTCTGTTTTACCGCTGAATAGTCACAGACATTTGACACAACATACTTATTTCCTAACAGGTCCAGGTGTTGACACTTGATTGCAATCTGTGAATGACTTGACTTTCTAATTAAAATACTCTGTAGTATATTAGGTGCAGCTTAAGAAATGCAATTTCCTTTTGTCAAAGCAGGTGTACATGCAATTTCTGCCAATACCATAAATCAGTCAGACTATTGGATTATAATCTTCACTGAATATATATATATATATATATATATATATATATATATATATATACACACACACACACAGTGCCTTGCAAAAGTATTCAGACCCTTCCTATGGTGTTCATTTTTGTGAAATTACAAAATGATGCATACACATTTTTTTTAACGTAATATTTTATTCAAAACTTGAATGCTCAAACTGAAGACTTATAAGGGTAAGATAAGTTACAGTAAATGTCAGCAAAAACCAGAGAAAAAACTGAATCATGTTGATTGCATAAGTATTCAGACCCCTCAACTCAATATTTGGTGGAAGCACCTTTGGCAGTAATTACAGCCGCAAGTCTTTTTGGTTAAGTCTCTACCAACTTTGCACACCGGCTTGGTGCAATTTGTGTCCATTTTTCTTGGCAGATTTGTTCAAGCTCTTTCAGGTTGCTTGGGGATCGCTTATGGACAGCAGTTTTCAAGTCCTTCCACAGATTCTTAATATGATTCAAATCAGGACTTTGACTGGGTCACTCAAGGACATTCACTTTCTTATTCTTAAGCCACTCCTATGTAGCTTTGGTCTTGTGCTTTGGATCACTGTCCTGCTGAAACATTAATTTTCGCCCCAGTTTTAAGTCTTTAGCAGACTGAAACAAGTTTTCCTCTAGTATGTGCCTGTACTTTGCTTCATCCATTTTTCCTTCAATCCTAATAAGCTTTCCAGTCCCTGCTGAGGAGAAGCATCCCCATAGCATGATGCTGCCACCACCATGCTTGATTGTAGGGATGGTGCTGACTGGGAGATGTGCTGTGTTGGGTCTGCATCAAACATAACGCTTGGCATTTAGACCAAAAAGTTCCAATTTGGTCTTGTCTGACCCCAACAACTTTTGCCACATTTTTGCAGGATCACTCGGGTGCTTTGTTGCAAACTCCATGCAGGCTTTGAGATGGCTTATTTTTAGTAATGGCTTCCTTCTTGCCATCTTGCCATACAGGCTGTTCTGGATATTGTTGACTGATGCCCATCTCAGCCACTGAACTCTGTAGCTAGTGGCATCTCTCATTTGTTTCCTCCCTGCCCGGCTGCTCAATTTGGAGGGATGGCCTGATCTATGCAGTGTCTGGGTGGTACAATGCATTTTCCATTTCTTGATGATTTGAGTAGACTGTGCTCACAGGGATATTCAGAGACTTTGATAATTTTTTGTACCCTTCTACTGATCTGTGCTTTTCAATGACTTTATTCCTGACTTGCTTTGAAAGCTCCTTGCTCTACATGGTTGAGCCTTTGCTTGAAATTCACTACCTGACCAAGGAACCTTACAGAGACATGTATTTTTATTCTGAAATCATGAGAACCACTGATATTGTACACAGACAGAGGCCATTCAACTAACTGTGTGGCTCGTTAAGGTCATTTTGTGCACCTGAATTAATTTAGGTTTGCCATAGCAAAGGGTTTGAATACTTATGCAATCATGGCTTTTCCATTTTTATTTAATATTATATATATATATATATATATATATATATATATATATATATATATATATATATATATATATATATATATGAATGATTATTTTATTACTATTAATAAAACAAGTTATAATATCAAAAGGTTATACTGTGTAATACAACACTGTATCGGTAACTTTTAAAATGTGATTGGATTTTAAAATCCCATTACATTCTTACAGTTGTCAAAAGCAGACATTGGTTTTTGAATGAGATATTGATTTTTAAAAGTTTTACAGCTTTTACATTTCACCTCTTCATGTTGACAGACAAAAAATTGTGAAAAATATTCATGGATGACAGAAAATATAATCTAAACTTTTTGGACCACTGATCATATGAAATCCCATTGTAAAACTTTATGTTTAACTTTTATTGCAATGGGTTAAAATAACTTTTGAGATTGCTTCACTATTCTAAATTAGTGTAGTTATGTTCAGAAATACACTTGAAGATATAAAGTCACTGCCAAACCTGTAGAGAATAAAATAATTTCTTATTGAGGTAAAAAATAGCAGTGACATTCCAAGCTCAAAGAGGCAAGTGCACGAAACGAAAATTGAGGGCACTTTGAAATTAGGTGTACGAAGATGCCATTTTATTAGAAAAATACATAAGTTGTTTTCATAGTGAAAAATAAGGGGGATGGTAGGTAACATTTGTCATGTTCAATCTTGTGACATATGGAAGACATTTCCAGTGATCAGAACACTACTTAACACATCAAAATACTTATTATTTAAAATATATTTACTTAAAAAAACCTTAAACAATAATGGCAATGGTTAGGAAAGCTACATTGACTTTTATCATTTAATTCTATATCTGTCTAGCTATATATAGGAGCCATGAGTGAGGATGAAGAGGACCGGCTAACAAGGAAAAATAAATACCATATTTGCAGTTGATCCATGGCATATCAGATTTATACAATGCTTCTATTGAGTTGCTTTATATATTTTTGTTTTATTTTCTGTGGGATTCCCATCTTTTTAAAGCTCATTTGAGCTGTGTCTGTCAAGGAGGCAACATGTTCTGTTGCCTCCTCGACAGTTTATGCATAAAATAATTTATTGGTTTAATTGCTCACTGTGATTGTTATGTGTGCTGTTTGCTTTTGAAGCTGTACTATTAGAGAGTTCCTGTTCCTCATTCATTGGTTTGGTGTCATTCTCAAATTGACTCAATTATGCCCCTATTTTTGTTTTGATGGTATCAATTTGTATTATAAAGGTCTCAACTGGCTTAAAATGTTATAAGTGAATGATGCATCTTTAGAACCGACTAGGGAGAAATTGGACACACCCATCCAATGTTTATTTTTGCTATGATGGGCCCAATGGGTTATATTTTTTGCTATGGTGCGTCATAAGCAAGTAACATGGTTTACCTATGATAAATAAATAGTTCCTAGTAATTCATGACTATCTTTATGGATCCTGACTCCTTGGATATAGAGCTGTTTGCAGTTTTTGAATTATCTGTACTCTATATTAACACAAAGGAGATTGGAAGTTATAGTACAGTATATCCCTCACAGTTGTTACTGATACTACTTCCGGGAAACAATTACAAAATAAGCAACTAACTTTGACCTTAAGTTTATTTAAAATAGGACGTCGTTTTTGCAAGCTGTGACACCAGTTGTGCAAAGATATTAAAAAAAAAAGCTTAGTAACACAAATGGATAGGGATTACCTTTCCTCTGTTACTGGATCGGTCACTGTTATTGCTGGCTCAGTGTCATTATATTCCCCTAGTACAGAATTTAAGATAAACACTGTTATTTTTTGATCTCTGATTACTTGATATGTGGAAACAATTTCACCAGCTTTGCTATGCTAATATATAATAAATATATATATAATTTTCATTTGGAAAACAAGTATCAGGTAGTGTAATAGCTTAGACAGCAGGAATGTGAGAGCGAGCCCCAGCTGTGCTTGTTGCCTTTGAAGCGTACCCAATGCATCATGCCACATTAGGTAGGCATCGCTCTTTGCCAGCCAAGCTCAATCTGTTGCAAAATTGCATCGCAATATAGGAAATCCATGAAGCAGAAACCTTGAACCTCTTACAGACCCATTTCCAAATTACCTTCAAATTGAGACTGATAACCTTATAACAAATCAGCTTATCTAAATGCCACACTCAATCAGGCTAGTGACATGCAGGTACCTGTTTAATTTATTTATGTTTTCTCCATTTGTTCTCCCCTGTCCTCTTTAACCTTGGCACATTTTCTCTATTGGGAGAACAAGAATAGCTAACATTGTTTCTCTTGCTGGGTGAATGGATAGGTCGTGAAGGCAGCAACTACTCAGAATTCAGGAACGAGCAAACCGCACTTACAGATTTCCAGAAACATCTGGTCCAAAATTACCAGTAAGCACAAATGTACTATTAATTACCAGTTATTTTATGATTTAGAATCAAAGTTGAAATAAACTCACAGTGTTATACATGAAGATGCACATTAATTATTTAAATGCTGCTATATTGATATCCCATTTTTGGCTCCATAGATATTAGAATAACTAATACATAAAGATTATTACAATCATACTGTGTGTTTTTCATTAAGAGTGTTTTGTCCATAACCAGAGTTAATATGTAAACAGCACCTTCTACTAATAATTTAATGGTCAGCTGTATCAGGCATTTTATGCTACCACAGTACACCTTAAACTCTGTTGACAGTTTTCTTACTTTACATTTCACAGGACTTTTGCTCCATTATACAATTCAGCTGCAAAATACAGACAGAAAAAAGCCTGTACAAAAAAGGACTACTCCGTGTTTCATCTTTCAGTGATAAAGATAAAGAGCAGAGATGTATTTACCAAGGAATTCCTTATGATTGAAATGTCTTAAAGCATGTGTCTTTAATGCATTACTAATACAAACCTACTGTTTTTTTCTTCCTTACTGTACATTATCAATTAATTGTCTTGACATTTACTTAGGTTATAAACTTCCTCAGAGTTTGAGTTAAATAAAAACATATGTGGAAAGTCCTAATTTAAAGCACTGTAGAAATGTTTGACTTACGGTTACAACCATTTTTCAATGCATAAGGTATACTGTATATAAAAGCAGCATGTGAGAGAATAGATTTATTATGATTTATTCCTCACATGTTGATATACATAACTTTATTCAACCTTTTAGTCATACTTACTTGTTGACATGCTGCTGAGTCATTTTACAGGCTTTTAGTTTTTTGCAACAGCATTAAGGACTTTTAGCACTGCATTTTCTGCCATGAAAATATGTAGTTTTGTGGGGTTTTTTTTTATCACAATTCAGGGTTATATTTACTCTTTTGAAGAGTCAACATCAACATTCAATTATATTTAAGTTAATTATAATAATTTGACAACACCATCCTGCCTTGTTATAGTGCTCTGTTTTAATGCCACCATTGCATTCCACTAGAAATTTTCTCCTAAATCGATGTGTACCAATAGAAACCAATGCTATTTTTCACTATTATACTGCCACTCTTGCTGTCCGCCACCTGCCCTAGCGGTAAGCCAATCAAATGTGCATTGCATTGCAGAGGTCATGTACAAGAACAGAAATTTTCTTTCAAAGAGCAGAAAAAAGGTAAAATACACAGAAACTGTATTTGCTGTATTTTCGGACAGATTGATATGGAACAGTGATTAAACATAGTTTGAAAGATAACATTTGAGGTCCTTTATCAGATTTAAGCCCTCGTATTGACCAATCAGGTTAAAGGAAATATCCTATCCATTTTCTGATTAAGCAATAGAACCCGAAGAAGAGGGATTTACCATCAACAAGAAAGGCCTGACCAGATGGTAAAGCCCTCTTATGAGGATTCTATTGCCATAGAAAATGAATATGTTAAAAAAAAAAAAAAAAAAAAAAAAAACTGTTTTTCTTTGAAAGAATGCAGGAATTTTTGCAGAACTTTTTTTTATCTCATTGTATCTTTTAAACTTATTACTGTATAAAGATCAAAGCATCTTTCACTCAACAGCATTTAAAAGTGCATTTTAATGTCATTACAGGTGATTAAGAACAAGAGGTCTCTGAGATATTTAGCTTTTTATATTTATACATTAGTCTAACACTGTCAGAATACAGAATCGTATACATGTCAAATGTTAACATTTTCATAACTAATATTTTTGTCTTGTATATGGGACATTCTGGCAAGATAAACGACCTTCAGTTGATACTGTCAACTAATTTTGAACATATTACAAGTTCTTCACGCAGTAAGAAAGGTATTTACATATAGGTACATATATCCACACAAGCTAATTTAATCAGTTCCAGAAAATAATAATTTTCCTGCTTAATGATTGTTTTTGTTTCAATTTATGTGCATGTAACTAGAGTACAACACAATAATAACCCTTGTTTCAATTACTGTGCTACACATTGACTCATGTGAGTCTGATGTATATGTAACAGGGTTGCTCACATTTGATTAATTATTGTAGTATTCACTTTTTTTTTATTTATTGTATAAAGTATGTTTATTTTGGCACATTACTTTCTGTAGATTTAAACTGATTACACTAACACATTAATGCTCCCCTATTTGCAACTCCCATAAGTGTGAAGTGATTGATTTGGAGAGGTTGAGCACCTGTATAAATGTTCCTGATTCCTGATCCATTCGAGGGGTTGATTTGTCCATAGTGAAGTGAACACAGGTTTGTTTTGGAGTGGAGGCTGAACCCGCAGCCAGCAGGAGTGATGGAATTGGACCCTGATTCGACGGGTGCTAGGAAAGCAAATATCTCCCTGCCTGTGTTTATGGTCTCCATTCTGTCATGTGTGTTATTAAACTAGTATTTTAAAAGGCATTGGGGTTTTGTAGAAGTGCCGGAGATGGGGTGTAGAGATTGAGCCACACTGCCCTTTAGCTTTAAAGTGTAATTTTGTATGAAATGAAAGAAGGAGGAGGAGGAGGAGAAAGCAAAAATAAAACACTAGACAGAGAAGGTGTGTGTGACTGAGGTTTAAATAGGGAATTAATGATGATAGACATTAATTAAGGGGCCCCAGCTCCCGCCCCCAGAATCTCACAGAAGGCTAACATTTATTTAAATAGTCCAGGTTACCTTGCTACCATGTTAATGTCTGAATTTCTCATCAGTACAGAATTCTTCTATAACATGTCCATCATTGACAAAACAGCTAGCAGATATACACACAAGAGTGCCTGTTCTTGATTTTAAACCTGTAACGCTCCATAAATACAGATTATTAGAAAAGCTTGAGCTGCTTCAGATTCTGCAAAGATAAGTGTCTTCCTTTCATGTGCAGTCCAAGTCTCATCAGCTCATTAAAAAACTTTCAGCTAAACTGGCCAAATGTTCCAGGTTCAAAGAGAGCTTTTGTCTACAGAAAATGAAAAAAAAATATTCATGAATATGCTGGTTTGTGTATCTATTTACTTGTAGTGCTTTTTAAAACATGCTTCGTGGTTTAACTTGGTAACCCCCGATTCCAAAATTGTAATATATACACAGAAACCAGTACGCTTCAATGTTATTATAAAATGACCAGTCTGGCCAAAGCATGTTAGTGGTAGGGTGATTAGGAAACTGAAGTTATTAATCTAACTGCATATGTTTATTATATTGAACTGGATAATATATTTTGAACAAAACTTTTCTTTTAGAGGACCATTTTAGTATTTAAAAGTTCAGCTTTTTTTTTTTTTTTCTCACCGCATACAAATTGATTATTGTTACATTTTGATATTTTATATGTAATTAGATTTTATAAGGATGTTAACCTAAAAATATCAACATACAGTACAAAATATAAAGAAAAACAGACTTTTGACTGCAGAAAAATTACTGTTTTTGAACTCTTGAAATTAATCTTAAAGATATTTTAACCATGGGGTGATTCCTTGTCTGTCTGATTAAAATGACTAGTCACTAAATGCAATAACAATACAATGGAAAGGGGTTGATATTTAAATCCAGCATTGGGACTGTGCTGCCTGTACACTTTAATTAACATTACATTAGTATTACAATACTAGGCAATGACATTTATTTTTCTCCCATCTGTGCTATCTAATTCTAAATGCCAAACAAATGATCACTATTTTAAAACCATGGATTCATCTAAGTCTTTTAACCATGTGAAAATTACACCATTTTTGGTGAAAGTAAAATCAAACTAAAAAATAACTAGCATGCTTTCATGGTTAAATTAAACATGAGTTGCTTCTTACAGGTTTGTAACATTCACAGTTTTATTCTACTTTTACAAAAATTGTGCAAATTGCAGTTTGGCTTCAGGACTATCCTATCAATTTGTTATATTCAAAATATATGCTGTATTTTATCATACCACTCCTAATTTCCACCTTGAAATGTTTTATTTTAGCCATAGATGATTTCAGACACCGTCTAGCTCTGTCTAAAAAAAAAAAAAATAGAAGCAATTTCCAAGTCAAACCAGGATATTACTTCACTTGTTTTTTGCTGGGAGAAATGTGCTTACTCTTTCCCTTTTGAACACTTTAAAACTATTACTCTTGTGAAGTAATGCCAGTACAGAGCTATATTGTATGAAATAAATATTTTTTTAAAAAATATGTTTATATGAATTCAAACATTTCCAGATTTTTTCCCCTGGTATAGAGAAACATTTTGTAGTGTTTAAACATATAGTCATTATTTACAGATGGTGCTTCCAATCTCATTCTGTTTTATCTCAGCAAAGGTCTACACAGCTACACTGAGCTTTTAGCATGAAGTGGAAACCTTTACCACTTAACTCTACTAATTGTATATCTAAAAATATATAGCTGGTGTTTATTTTTAGCCCAATTCCCTCCAGCAAGCAGGATAACTATAGCCATCCAATGGTAAATTAAATAAAAAAGTCTTAAGTGCATTCTTACCTCAGAAGCTATAGCTCCCTGAATATTTCACAGGAGATCTGCTATGTTTTAAACCTCATGACTGCAGACTGACGCTAATAACTCAAAGATCTTGAGCGGCGTGTCTTGTGCATGGGGCCCTGTCGAGCGCTGACCCACAGAACAGGATCGTCCTAATCTGTCAATCAACATAACTTTTTTTTTATTGCAACATGTCTAGTGAGACACATTAACTCTCTCCAAGCTTTGTTAATTACTTAATGCTACGTTTTCCATTAAAGAGATTTGCCTTTGAAAAATGTTTCATATTTAAAAAAGAAAACTGTATAAAATGTGATTACTATCTGTAACTAATGGATACTTAAGTTATAAAAAGCTTGGCATAGTACAATACAATTCAGTGCCAGGAATCGGGTGTTGATAGGGTTATAGTTTTAGTTGGCAGCAACATTTTAGGGATTCTCTTTACTATCCAACCTACAGACTTTTATTCCCAGCTCCACAGAGCTCCATCTTGCTCTTGTCTGCTCTGCAAGCCCAGCGCAAAGACAAATAAAGTGTCCATTAGTGTCGACTGCAGTGGCTTTTGAGGGAAAATGGGCAAAAGAAACAAAAGTCTTTGCTTCCAGAACTTGACTGAAGACTGATGTTTATGAATCTGTCAACTTTTTTTTTTTATTACTGGGTTTTTAAATTAATGAACAGAATTAGGTTTTTGCTCTGTGTAGTTTCAACTGTGAAATTACAGCTAGTGTTAAGTAATAATGATACACTGCCAAGGGCGCTGGAACTAGGGGTGCAGGGGGTGCGGCAGCACCCCTTGGCTTTGCATGGCTTCCATCATATACAGGGGTTAGTTTTGTTCAATGGCCTACAGCACCCACACTTTAAAAATTCTTCCAGTGCCACTGTACAATGCTCCTTTATTATTTCACAAATTTTGGTAATTCATGGTTAAGTCATGTTGACAGTTAATAGCATGTACTGTACTTTGGAAAGACATTCGTTCACTGTCCTCAATCTTTCAGGATTTGTTTTCTGTGTAAATCAGGTAGTGAAATAATGAGGGCACACTTCTATAAATAATGAAGTTATCCCCATTCTTACTCTCTGTGACTAGAAATCAGACACTGTGGACATGTTAGCTTGTTGAATCCATCAGGGGTGGAGACAGCACTGGAACAGTATATCCTGGGTTTTAGATTGTTGACCAGAACCTCATATTCACATCCAGGGTGTCACAAAAACTTTATATAAAATCTCGGATTCACAGAGTACCCCATTCTAAGAGAGAAAGTAAAACCTGACAGAAAAATATTCCTTGATTCAATAGAGTTAACATACTTTATATTAATTTCCATTAATAAAAATGCAATTATATGTGAAGTAACAAATCCCAATAAGTGTGTGTGTGTGATATATATATATATATATAAATTACACACAAATACTAATATGTATTTCAATGCCGTATACTGCGATAAACACAACATTGTACCCTTTGGATAAATATACGTCATAAAGGGTCCACTGCAACAACATTCTGTTACTCAGCTAAATGACTGATTTGGTTGAAGTCAGACTTAATAGCTATAACTACAGGGCGCTTTTAGCGTACTTGGAAAAAACAACCATAGACACTAGTCTATGGCTTTATACACTGAAGACTAGTTATCGTCTAAGTATATGACACTGAAACTATTTACTTAGTAACAGTAGGGTAGTCTTTCTGTACTTACATAGTGCTGAAAGAATACATTTAACAATACATGACCACTAACACCTACATGCTTTGGATCTAATTCTACTAATCACATGTAGCAAGACCCCCTTCTCTATCTTAAAGGAGGCAGTTAATACAGCAGTACTGTATGCTTTTCTTATTCTTTTTATGCAGAAATTGGAAACTTGTTGTCTTTCCGAAAGAAGACTGGACACATCGATCTCATATTACCAGTTTAACCAGTTAAATAGGTCTCTCTGCCCACAAACCCCTGTCGTTTCTTTGCTTGGTCCTCCTCCTCCCTGTTTCCACCCTGCAGCATGCCTTATCTAGGGGAAGGTGGCCCCAAGTGCCATTTTTCCTGCCCGCTGGCCGAGCCATTCTTAATCACTGTATTGCATTCATCTTAGCTCAGCCAGCATAGGCGAGGCAATGGAGCTCCAATGGATAAGGGCATGGGCCAAATTGTAATGTGAATGTATTTTGTATCTGTCGGCTATCATGGTCATGTAGGGCATAATTCTTTGCCAATTGTTCATGTGCCATCAGGCATCTCTTTCGCACAAATAAGTTTTGTTTACCCCCATAATTATAAACCATGTATGATTAAGTAATTTCTCACAAAAGCAGCAAGCTGCTTCTTTTATTTATTTATTTATTTTTTTAGTCCATGTTAGTGAAAAGGGGAAGTCTCATATTGAAATATTAGGATGCAAGCTGCCTAGCCATTCCTCTAGCTTATTAAATGTTAAGATAATTCACCCAACAAACAGGTGAACATTTTCATCTGCCATAAGATAGGATTTATTCTTGATTACATTTGGATGGTTTGCAGAGCGGACATAAAAAGGTATCCTACAGGTCATAAACCATATTTTGGTCTTTTTTTTCTAAAATACAATTGGTCTTTCAGTTCCTGTAAGTGAGGCAGAAAAGTCCAAAATTAATATTCGTAAGCCTGTGGAAAAGAAGCGTAAATAAGAAACTTTATCTTGACTTTAACTGTCAACTTTATCATATCCAGTGCCCAAACAGAGATCTAATCTGCCTTTTGCAAAAAGGACGACAGACCCATTTTATTTGGAAATGGGCCTTGCACTCTCAATATTCACTGCTTGGCTGTGGCGATTGGAGGAGCTGTTATGAGGGCCTTTAAGCTAATCAAATAAGTTATTCCCAAAACATTCAACAATATGATCCTCAATGTTAATCTTTTTGCCTAATCCCAAATCACATTGTTGTTTGAATATATTTAGGGAATAAAGGCTTTATATAAACCTAGATTTTATTAAAATACATTGTCCTACATACAGGTCAAATGTTAAAAAAAAACAAACAAAAAAAACATTATGAGATCTTCGTGACAGCAATTGTCTTGCAAACTGATGAATGTTTATTTTTTTTCAGAATGCAAAGGAATGTTCCAATTGGGCTATTTTAGAATTATGATATTACATTAGTGCTAAAGATCCAGTACAGTACAGTTCGAATCAGTACTTTCAAATTTTGCACAAGTGGGCAAAACCTTGTGGGGAAAACAGTCTTATCCAAAAATAATGATAATACCAGTTACTGTACATTCAAGGGGTCCTAATAAACCACAAGAGTTAAGCATGGTAAATATACAGAATGATTTTGCTGCCTTGTTGAAATAATTATATTTTCTAACAGAAGAAGTTGTGTCAAGGTAGTTTAATTCCACTACTATCACTCCCATTGCTTTATGTAGCAATTCAAAAAAAGTATGACATTTTAATCTTTTGAAAGACACGGAGGCCCTCAAGCACAACACATATTACACCATGATGACTGGAATTTTACACAACCTATTTTATAACCCACTCAAATGGCTCTCGAATGGCCTGTAGTGTTGTAACTAATTAAATACTCAATAGAAGATGAATGAAGACTGAAAGAGTGTCTCAAAATATATTTCATACAGATTTCCGAAATAAAATTCATCCTTCTTTAAAAACATCATGATGAAAGGGAAGGAAATAGCACGGAGGGTTGTTCCAACAACGTTTATGGCTCGTAGAAGAGACTGTCAAAGGTTACAAGGCCCTTTCAGGGTGGGGCCAGTATGTTCAATCGACTAGGCATTGTTGGTCATTCATCCCCATCAACATCCCTAATTACAGGATATACAAGCAAAGAGCAGGCTACAGCAAGGAACATTATCGTTCCAGTGTGACTGACCAGATAAAAAGGGAAGAATCTGATACTTTGTCACAGTTTGCAAACAATGCAGTTGAACAACCTGAGGGGATCGCATGGTTAGCACTGGGAGCTGATTTATTCATTAAGGTGCTTGTTATTATGTAGAAATGTCAATGCTTTTGTTTGCTTTATTGAGGGTGGGGGAGTTGTATTTTAAAGTATCTTTGAAAACAAACTACTTTACAACATGTGAAAATATGTGGTCCATAAAACATTTCTAGAATAGTTTTTTTTAAGTCCACATGTTTGCAGATGTGCTTAATCCTTTTGAGACCTATTGTGTTTTCAGTATCATTGTATTATAAACTTCACACACAGCTGTTCTGCATTGGTAGTAAATAATATTTGATGTACCACTGCACTTCTGGGACTAAACATTAAAATCTTTTGCACGCACATTGGATTGGATGATGATTTATTTATCAAGACCAGGATATCACGGAACATACTTGTATTAAATGGAACCAGTGTGGTAGGAAATGTGTACCCACTGTTCTCAAATTGTACCACTTTCTTGCATGTGTAGGGCATGGAAACATTGGGTGTCTATAAAACAATACAATCATAAATTAAAGTTTTACTGAAGCCCCTTTTTTTTCCAAAATGGGTAAACCTTGGTAACATCTGCAGAGCCCTTACCATTACAGTCTACATGTGTTTGTGCACCTTATGATGGGAAGTGTGAGATATAGGACATGAGTATTTAAATTCAAAGGAGTAACCTGTTATATGTTAATGTCCTCTTCTAGAAACTGTACTGAAAGTTTGAGAAAGCAGTGCAGCAATAATGGAACCAATCGCACATGCAACAGCATTAGCAGCAGCTCCTGCAATGCCACTAAATAGAACCTGTAGTGTGGACAGAGTATGCCCAGCTTTTGGTTGCACATGAATGTTTTTTTCTGTTGTCAAAATACTACGCACTTCCTGTCTACACAAAGCCATGGAAACTCTCTGTTACACCGTCATGAAACAACAACAACAGTCCATTCTTTATGTAGGTAACGTGATTCCATACATTTCTCCACCTCTTGGGTTGGAGGGTTATTCCCCTTTTATTGTTTAACAAGCCACTGTGAATGGTAAGAAACAGGGATTCAAACTCTAAATATTGCAACTCCATAGTAAGCCAACAAGCAACACCAAGTGTTTGCATTTCCCCTTAGTAGAAATGGAATGCACGCCTGTATTTTACCTGCCCCAAAAACAAAATGCACTTAGCAACTGACAGTGGTGTAACCGTACCGTCTTTGTTTATGTTAAAGTGAATGACTTTGGACTGCACAGTTGTACATCTCTACAAACAGTATGTGTTTGTGCTTTTCACTAAATCCGCATCCCTAATATCTACAACTAAAAGCCCTGGCACCAGCCGGCTTTAGTCAAAATTGTGCAGCGTAAGTGAAAATAAGTTGAACCCTGTTTTCTGGGAATTTCTAAATATTAGCTAAATGACTTCCCTTTCCTGATTGGCTTTTGTCCACTGCATTGAGTCTTGTGGTATGATGCACTTCCATTATGAATACTGCTGAACCCTGCATATGTGACAATGTAAAGGGATATGAAGAGAAAACAACACTTGTTCAGGGAATAGATATTTTGTACAGGGGTGAAGTCACTTGCTTGGGAATGGCAAGCTTGTAGATTCACAGCTTGCATTCATTTTTTATTGGTGATATGCCTCTCAGTTGTCTGGCTGCAGCTAAAAGCCAAAGCGGAGATGGGAGGATCGAATCCTCATTGAAATGAGTTAGATATTAGCTGTACAAAAAGAACTGCTGCATCAGTGTGGTTACGCCTGCTTGTGATCAGTGTGTTGCACAACATTTATCGCAACTGGATAACAACTAACACAACAAACTTTGTGTGACCCAGCTGTATACAGAAATGCAAAACTCTGCACTGTACAAAACAGAGTGCAGTTTATTAAAATGTTTCAAAACCGAGAATGCATCACTACTGTACTTAATCTTCAGTTACTGGACCTTGCATTTCTTTAAATTAAACTGCGTTAACACAAGCAGGCTGTGAATTAAACATATCTACACAATTCTGAGTTACAATTTACCTGTGCAAGTAATCACTGAATCCCATTTATACGTAGTAATTAATTGACAATGGCTGAAATACCTCTCTGTAGAAATTACGTGCTAGACTGACAGTTTGTTTGCAATGTGGAATGCCTGCTAATGCGCCATGAGTTTTAGCAACATACTGTAACATTTTCAGATTATAAATGGGTCACTAGGTAGAGGTCTAATAAAATGAAATGAAACAATTGCACATCTGAAATGCTTCTATAACCACAATTACATGTTCGGAAAATTATAATTCATATTTTTCTACAAGTAAAAGCATACATTGTTCTCACTTGTTTTAAAAATAAAAAAATCATTAAAAACACTATCATTTAGAAGCACAGCTGCAATGAACAATGGATAGCCTGCTTTTTGTAGGCATTAAAATCATTTTGAAGCTGATGTAAAAATGACAAAGTAAAACCTTTGTTACCTCCCCAATAGCATTTTATAATCAGTGTTTTCAATCAAATTAAACCAATCATTTTCAAGCAGACTTCACTAGGAATGTACTCAGTAGCTGAGGCACTCAAAAAGCTTTTTTCCCCGAAAACATCTCCGAGCTGTCAAATACCACAATGGCTTTCAAAATAACAATCCCGGAGTGCAGTTTCAGACTGATACAATATGTAAAAGATAACCGTCATTCACATGCAGACCATTCTAAATCATTTTTGCTTTTATCTAAAACAAAGCGTTTTTTTTCTTTTTCTGATAACATGAGAAAATATATCTGAATGTGTGTATGTGTAAGATTGTGTATTATAATGCTCCAGTGTACTATAAAGTTATATGGTATTACAATAAAATAACAACATGTACTGTTGTTATAATCACTGCCTAGTGTAACACACTAGTGTTTTTCCATTATTTCTGTTTATACTGTATGTATTACACACTTTAAATAAAATCCAGTTATTATGAAGCAAAATACAATAAGTGACCTGATTTCACCAAAAAACACCACATAAAATGACACATTTTTGTAAGGATTCTTTCTGACAAGCTCTTCCTTTGAATATCTGAATGCTGGTTTAAAAAAAAAAAAAAAAAAAAAAAATACTTTTTTTTGTATGGCTGCTGCGTGTATTAAATACTTTTGAGAGCTTTGTGGATGACAAATGCACTGTATTTTGAAAGAGATTACAGTACCTTACGTAAGATATGTAAATATAATCATTTTAGATCTGCAATATAACATTTAAACATGCATTCTCTAGTCTAGTGCCAACACTCCAATTTTATAAAAAGATTCATTCATCTGAATAAGGGCGTTTGACACTGCACGTCCAGCTTTCAGTCGGAGAGCAAAATACAGATGCGCCAGCGAGCGGTATCGAAAGTCAACAAGTGACAAAATATTCTCGCAGTGGACATGTAGGCTCAAAGAAACAGGAGAGAGAGAATGGGAGAGAAGAAAGAATAATTAACATGAAAGAAATCAGAGAAAAAAAATAATAAACTTGTGTTTATTTTTAGTTTTCTGCTTTTAGTTTTTGTTTATTATTCTTTCTTCAGCTCATTCAAGCCGCAAAATGTGTGTCACCCAGCAATTCACCAGGGGCCCACTTGAACTGCCCAATAGCCGTGGTTTGGCCACAGTATATTTTCTCGGTGAGTAATATCCTGGTTTTGAATAGAACATTAATGAAATAACAAAGTAATCACACATGTTAAGTTATTCAGACGAGACATAAATTGATTTTTAATTATTACTGTACAAGCTCATAACATCTACTTTTTGACAAATCAACTGAAAAAATAAGTACCACTTAAAACTCCATATTTTTATATGTGATTAATTTTAACAGGTCTTGACATGTATTGAAAAAGCAACCATTTTATAGTCAGAAGGTATAAAACTGAACTATTAGGAAAGGCCCAAGGCCTAAAATACAAGTTGGTCATCTTGGGACAGTGGATAAGCCTGTCAGAAAAAGTGACAAAGGTTAGCCACCCACTAAGGAGATTTAGATTAGGAGTCAGGCCTATTATAAAGTGCCTGCAGTCTTATTAGGCCCCAAAGATGTGTTAAAAGGCCTAAATGTCATTAGAGCTAGCTATGTGCAGTGGAGTATAAACTTTTCCAGCTCCATCTCAGTGATCACCTAATCTTTAAAGAGATAATGAAAACAAGTAGTGGCACTTGGAAGACATTGGCAACTTACTGTTTTGTGAAGCTTTCAAACAGCAAAGTTCAAATTGAGGATGCCTTGGTAAAAACTTTTCTGTGGGTAAATTAAGAACATTCCTCTTCAACTGAACTGTGATTTTTTGATGCATTTACATTCATGCATTACTGCTGTTTTAGAGTTTTACTCTGTAGTTGCACCAACATCTCAGTTACTGCCACACATGATGTTCAAAAGCATGTAAAGCAAATAAAACTTCTTTCTTTCTAAACTCACATGTCTTTGGCTTTCCAAAAAAAAAAAAAAAAAAAAAAAATGTAATCTAAAGTCTTTGCTTACACATAACTGAACTTGAAATAGTATAATAAAAATGTCAGCATGTTTCAAGTCAAGCCTGAAAAATATATGTCCCTTTTTATGCAAATAGAATGCAGTGAATTGTGTAGTAAAGCCGATAATTTACTGGCCTGGCATAGGTATTTAACAATGTATTTACCTGTTTGCTCTGAGGTCCTCTGATTAATGCACAGTTTAACTGTCAGCAAACATTTGCACCACTTCTCATTCCCATCCAAAGCACCCACTGCCTCATATTTCCTGCTCACTCATCACACTGACAGCAATTCACACAAGCAAGCTAAACATTTCGGAAGCTTTCCAACTGTCCTTTAAAATGGAAGGCTGGTAAATCACCATAACAATACCCCCTGTTAAAGGAGACACATCTTCATATCAAGCAGTGTGGTTTTCCACAGTAATCGCTATGATCTCAGCTACTTTTCTATGAGCTTTTATTCCAATGCTTAGTACCAAAACATGTAAAGTTTAGATTATAATTAACACCCGCTGCCTTAGGAATATCCTGTTATGAATTGTATATTATTGTGCTGTATTCCTAATTCACAAAACTTTGGAAGTATTTCACAGCACTAACAACAAATCAACTCAACACTTCGATGTCTAAATTATCTACTTGTATTTTTTTTCCCCCTATGGCATTTACAGTATATGTGTTTTTTAAATGGTCTCCAAGCAAACATCCTTTGCCTCACATTACCCACACTGGACAGCTAGGAGACACGTATGCAATTTTAAACCTTGCTGTCGCATAATTTAAAATGACGGAGGGCCATGGCTTGTAACACTTCACATGCTTAGTTCAAGAAGAATTGCTGCCTTGTTTGCCTACAGTTCCCTCTAAGTCTATCAGGCTACCCTGATATATTGCCAAGTGTACCAGAGTAGAGCTATTAAATCACAGTGACACCCATTGAATTACAGTGTTCACATTGGGACATGGTTTCTTTTTTTTTTTTTTTACCACAGGATATGTACTGCAATACCTTGAATATAGTTTTTAAATTCCCAATGAAAAGAGAATAGCCTTTGAGTATAATGAATATTATTGTCTTTAAATCTGTAAAACCACATTAATATGGACTACTTTTTATTGTATTTTGTGATGTAAATAAATTACCTTAGTAATTACCCATGTTAAAGGGCTGCAGTATTTAAATCTGCCATCGCTATCAATAAAAAAAAAAAATACCTAAAACAACTCCTAAAGTAGGGAAAAAAAGCTTATTTTTTGGTTCTCTAATATAGTTAAACATACAGTAATTTGTATATACTATGGTAAATATTATTCAACAACATAAACTATAGACTGCGCTAAGGAGATCTATACATCTGCACTAATTGGTAAACACAAATTTGACTAATACTTAACCTCAAATAACAACACCCCCTGCAGAGTGACTTCTTTAGCATGCTATATTAGGAATCTGCTGCATCTCTATTGGAACTGAAATAATAGGCTCAAGACCTCTGAAATTCTTAGGGGCAAAATACAAGTACTCAGAGATGTTAAGACAAGAGCAGCAACAAAAATCATGTACATGAGTCTGTCCATTTTTTTTTTCTCATGATGTCTGGACTAACTGCATTCTGAATGGTGGAATAACCAAGATCCCTTTCTCAGAGGCCTTGGGGAGTGAGTAAACACATAGCTGATCACTGGATCACCAAGATATGATATAGCCATGGGTTTATCATATACGGTTAAAATCATGTTAGTATTGAGTTAAAATAGTAGATTTATTGCATATTCAGTTTGTTGGAACAGAACTATAATTTGAAAAAGGCAGGCAAGTTGTGATGTAACAAAAAGCATGCACTAAACATTATATGGCAAACATGTTGAATTCCTGAGGCATGTTGTATGTAAGGTGAAATAAACAGCTTTGCATGTTGACCTTTATGAATGTAGGGTAGTTGACCTTTATGAATGGAGAGTAGTTCACCCATGTTGCATAAAAATTGACAGACTATTTATTTCAGTATAAAGGTAGCTTTCCTTTGGCATGCCATTATATTAGGCAAAAAGGGAAGCAGATCAAAGACGAATTTCAAACTGCTTCTGGCTCAAGTTAAAACATACACTGGATAATTTTACTTCCCCTACAATTTCAGCATTTATTTTTGATAAGAACAATAAAACAAGGAGAGTTGCAAATTCATTAGTAGGTCCTAAGCATAAAATGCAATTAATGCAATATGGAAAAACAAATACCAGAAACATGAAAAGGACCTGCCAGCTGCAGCTTTATTAAGTGAAGCCTCTTTGAATTGCATATGTTGTGCAGGTCTAACCATGCCGAGTCGAATAAATGAAAACATAAATTTCCTCTTTTCCTAAGAGCTAGTTTTCAAATTATTTGAAGGATCTCTAATGCTGGCTTGTGATACCTACATGAAAATGCCTCTTAATTCCGGGCACCTCTGGTTTCATGCAATCTCCAGTTACTTACACTGCACACGATTTAGCACAGTCTGAAAGGGTTCCCCAAGTACTGTATAGTAGGTGTGCCTTAATAACCTTTCCACAGGCTTACAGGTCTAGAGTTAAGACAACAATCCATAGTTCAAAGGGTTTAAAAAGCTTTCAACTTGTACTTGCAAAGTCTACTTTAACAACCTGTAACTTTGATATTCTATGCCCCTGCTGATCTCATACTTCTAAAATGTTTCCAGCTTTTTACAAAATAAAAAGTCAATTTAAGTGAAATAAAACAGCCGTCCTATACTGGATTCATGGCAGATCAAGGGTGCATGGATTTCCCTGGTAAATGCTGACGGGAACCACCTGTGTGACTGAGATGATGTCTTAAAAAATGAAGGGACACATGGAGAAACTGGTTTGTAAACAAATGTTCTTAGGCATGCTCTGTGCATATTAATGCTCTTTAATATTCTTAGGATTACCATTATGATGTACACCAACTGGATACTGTACTTTTCCCCCCTTAATGTAGATATTGATACTTCGGATTTGTTTATGTGGTAAAGTAATATGCCACTGTACAACACTAATTTATACATGTTTCGTAACGTTCTGATGAAGATCATAACCTCTTCCATATGTTTTAATAAACAATAAATCAGTTTTCCTTTTTGATTTCTAAATTGTTTTGTCATTTGCTAATGTTTACTGGTATTTTTTTTTTTTTTTATGGAAGATCAATTTCTTTCCATAGTTTTGATTTTGTCTTTGTTCACACAAAGACATCATGCCTCATACTGCACTGTTTTATTAGGTGAGATGACATCAATTCCCTTACTGTCATGCTTTTAGCGTTATATAGTTGAGTAAAATTGATCAAATATTGTATGGAAATCCCATCAAAACACTGCTGTTTAACATGTTATAATTATATATTGGACTGACTCATGTAAAAAGTCATGAAAACAATGTGATTAGGGTATTAAACTTTTTGCAAAGTTTGCTAAAGTTTATTAAATTTAGCTCTTATGTTCAGTAAAAAGCATGGCAAACCCCCAGTTATGGTCCATGGTAATATTTGCATATATAACAATGTCGTTAAGCTAAGACAAGTTGGCTTGTGTTTTTATGGCCAGTATACTTTTGAATGTCAACACAGATTCAATAGTTTGTTGTGATGGATGTGCAAGTGTACTTACATATTTATAGAACACCTGGTGCTGGTCTCGAAAAACTACTCACTTTTAAATCTTTTGTAGTCATTTTTGTATTACTTTAGTATAAATACATGTTAATTTGGATTCATATGTTGTTTTTTTTCTGACTCTATGTGAATGAAAAGACACAGATTTGCCCGTTTTCCCATTGGAAATAGTGATATTTTGAAATATCACTGTCCTGGTCACAAAAGCAAAGTTTGTGGGGAATAATAGCCATTTTCTATACTTTTGAGGCATAAGCAATTAGGAAATAACACTTACTACCCAGGAACAAAAATTGTATTACATAGTGTTATTTGACACTGACACTTTGTGGGTAAACCCATTACACTACACCCATTGTTCGTTAGTTACGCATTGTCTTGGGTAGTGTGATTTTATATATAAAATCACACCACCCAAGTATATATGGTATATATATACAATATATATATTCCACCAAACTTTGGGGTGTCTACCAGAATAATGTGTCTAAAAAGTCTAACTAAAAGGAAATTCCTCAAAGAGTTTATTCACACACCACAACTGGTGGGGTCCCAAACCGGGGGGGGTGGGGGGGGGGGGGGGGGGGGGGGTATTGTCTATTCATATTTTTTTTACTGTTTGCCCTGTCGAGTGAGTGGACGGGGGCAAGGGGCCTATTGTTTTACAAACTTAACAAGGTAATAAAGCGAAACAGAGAAGTCATATGTGAGTCATCAAGGTAATTTAGATAGTGGATTTAAGCTGCAGTCTGTCAAAATAAGTTAAAAAGGGCTGCCAGGCAGAGTAAAGCCTTTCACTGTAGTCACGTAACATAAATCTGATTTTCTCCAGGTGAAGAAAATTCATTATTTCTCTTGCCCAATGAATAAAAGTGGGTGGGGCAGATTGCTTCCAATGTAATTAAATCAGGCGTCTTGCCAGCAAAGCGGAGAAGACCAGGGTACCTAACTGTGTATAGATCTGTGAGAGGAATTCGAAGATAGAGTTCTAGAATGGGGCTAATTTAGGACATGACCAGTACTATTTTCTAGGAAATACACAACATTTTGATCAAAATGCTGCTTTATTTTGACTCCGACATTGCAATAAGCAGCCCTACACTGTATATCCTAGGATTCAGCAGATATTTAGATGTCAGAGGATCAAATAACATCCAAACGTGGTTCTCTGTCACTTCACAAACACATTAGCACCTGATTAGCCAATCAAAGTCTGATTATTGTGGCAATTGCTGGGCATAGTAACTATTTGCTTGATCAAATACTAAATTTAAATACTTATGCGAAAATATAATATTTTAAGTGGATGAGGAATGAGGAGAAAAATCAGTTTATAGATATTCAAAAGAAAATGAATATATAATAAAAGTGTACAAAAAGCAAAAATAGCAGACGTGGGTCAGGTGAGGCAGAGGATGCATAGCGCTGCAAATACTGCTGCATTGAGGTACATGTTCGCAATGACAATAAAATAACATGCTGAAAAATAAACCAATAAAGTGAACTGAGAGTCAAGTAATCAATTTATGTGGCTTTTACATATGTTTTTTTACAGCCACTGTTTATTGCAGAGAGGTATGTATTGGTTACTTTGTGCAACAGTACTGTCTGTCCATCCGTTAAACACTGCCTAAGCCGACAGTCTTAATGTAAATATGTGACAGAAAATGGTGGTGCTTTAGTTGGTGAAATTATATGCATTGATGGAAATGTCCAGTGTGATTTTTGACACATCTCCTGATCGCTTGCACCACCCAGTTCTGTTAATTTTCTTTTCTTTTTATGATTTCAAGACGAATAAACCTGGCTTGTTTTGTGCTTGTTTTCATACCTTCTGAGAATAATGTTTCCGTCAGCACAACGATTGCCCAAACTTTTGCAAAGTACCAGCTAACTTGGAAAAACGTGGCTTCGACTTACACAGATTCTGCTTTATCATACATGCCAGCGACATTATTAATTAGAAATCAGAACTGCTACGCATCATATTCCATATGTAAAGTGTGTATACTGAGATTTTTTCCTCACAATTTTTACCAATGTTTAAATTAAAAACAGTTTTTTTTACTGATTTTAATATATGTAAAAAAATAAAAATAAATTAAGATAAAAACTAAAAACACGGAACACTAATTATAGCAGAGCAATAGCAAGTGAGAGAACAAAAAAAAAAAAAACTTCCATCCCTCCCCTTTATTAACACTTTCATAGATAATAAAATTGAATAAAAAAATACCTACATGCTCTGTGTTATAGCAGACATTCTATATTGTAAATAGGGGAGGAGAACAATAAAAATAAATAAATGAAATCTGCTTGTTCCATTGTGGACCAACAGACCAGGCAATAGAAGAAAAACTAAACTAAAATAAAATAAAAGTCCCAGTCGTACAAAGTTACAGATGTGGGTTCTGCATATAAGACTAAGCGGATCCAGTAAGGAAATAAAAATATAAATAAAATACATAAATAATAGATATGAAAAATAGCAGTCCTGGGGTCTTCCGAGTGGCACATCTGGTAAAGGCTCTCCGAGTGGAGTGCAGGATGCGCCCTATAGCCTGGAGGTTGCCAGGTAATTATGCATACAATTACATGCAACAGCAGGTTCGACTAAGAACAGTTAACGTAATTGCTTATACTAGTGAAGTCCAGTACGAGCATATAGTAAGTGTGATAAATGGATGAGAAAAATTTCAAATAAGAACATTTACGTATGTCACTTAATATTTTGTAAGAGTACTTGTGTTATTCTTCTCTTCCACAAATGTCTCTCTATCTGCAGATACAACTTCAGGGCTTGAAATTAACTTCTCCATGCGCAAGCCACCATGGCTAGTGGATGGAAAAATCCACCGGTCACACAGGCATTTTACCGGCCAACATCGTTCTGGGGATGACGACAAAAGGTAAAATGCAAAAACAAGCAACATTTATGAGCCGTCTCAACAGGGTCTGAAACAATCTGCCTCACAAGTGAAGATAAAGCCTCTGAGATGTGTTGGGCATCTGCCTTCTCCACAGACTGCATGTGCACAAACTGCACAGTCACCAGCCCTTTCTGGGAGAATCACACATATACTAGCTCCTCTTCTATGACAGCGCTATTAGTTGAACCATCTGACATCACTGACAGGAACTTTGCACCTTTTATTTTCTCTTGCAGCTACCTCCTTTCTACCTCAGCACTATAGTTTACTAGCAATCATTTGAATCTCATTTTCAGAGTTTGCAGCATGCAAAATAATAATAACAGGAAATATTGTACATACTATCCTATATTGAAAAAACTTATTCTAGACAATGTGGGGAAGCTATAAAAAAGGCCAACAAGATGCTCAGATACATTGTGAAAAGTGAATTTAAATCAAGGGATGTAATGTTAAAACTGTACAGTGCATTAGTAAGACCTTATCTTGAATATTGTGTTCAGTTCTGGTCACCTCGCTACAAAAAGGATATTGCTGCTCTAGAAAGAGTGCAAAGTAGAGCGACCAGAATTATTCCAGGATTAAAAGGCATGTCATATGCAGACAGGCTAAAATAATTTAATATATTCAGTCTTGAACAAAGAAGACTATGCAGCGACCTAATTCAAGTATTCAAAATTCTTATTGACAATGTCGACCCAAGGGACTTTTTCGACCTGAAAAAAGAAACAAGGACCAGGGGTCACAAATGGAGATTAGACAAAGGGGCATTCAGAACAGAAAATAGGAGGAACTTTTTTACACAGAGAATCATGAGGGTCTAATCAACTCCCCAGTAATGTTGTTGAAACTGACACCCTGGAATCCTTCAAGAAGCTGCTTGATGAGATTCTGGGATCAATAAACTACTAACAACCAAACGAGCAAGATGGGCCAAATGGCCTCCTCTCGTTTGTAAACTTTATGTTCTTATATGTGAAAAATACCCTCCACGGACCAAATTAACCCGTGTTTGGTGGTTGGCAGGTGTTAATTTCAAACCCTGAACTTTAAATCTGCAGGCCATTGTTGTTGTTGTTTGTGTTGGTATTCACAGTGTTTTGTTGTGTTCATGTACTTATGGTAAAGTTTGTTTTAAAAACTGAGGTTAGTAGTTTTATCACCAACCTTATTATACACAGGTCTTTCTTCACCTCCTAATCTTATTATACACAGATCCCATGGCACCAGAGAGTATAACAAGACTGTAAAACTCAGATGTATATAGGAAAATTATCATTCACCGTGTATTATAATAATGATAATACAGCAGTTTCAATTTCAATGTATTAAATTGTCTTAAAGTACCAGTGTTATTCATTTTCAGAAAGCAAAAAAAGTACTGGGTAATTCTAATATGCATACTGGCTACAAATTGTCTCATTTTTCACCCTGCTGAATAATTCTACCATGTTGCAAAAATTGCTTTCTTTCCAGAAGACTAATTATTCCCTGTTAAAAGAGAATTGCATTGAAATTGCATTTTAATTAATTCACACACTGTACGAACGGAAATCAACTTGCACAAAAATCAATAGCTCAATTCTCTATTGAACCTAGAAAACCCAATGCTTTTTAATTAAATCTTCAAATCATGTTTCTCTTAAATGAATATGCAGCTTTTATGTGGTCCCGGTAATCCCAGTCGTATTTTTAAAAATGTTCTGTATTTCAGATGTTGACTTATAGGCTTTGTGTTTCACTTTGTTACAAGCTTTACAGCTTTACAGCTTTTACAGCTTTGTGCTGTAAAATCTGGACATTTGTAGGTTGAGGCCAAACAGCAAAGGCACATAAATATTGTAATCTGTGTGCAGTATTTTTACTCTACGCCCCAACAGTGTTTTTGTTTCTACTAATACTTTAAAAATCAAATCAAAAGAGGTAATTACACCTGTTTTGAGATTTTCAATTAAAAGCTGTGATCTTGTGCCTTGCATGAGAAATCTTTCATGTGCAAAGGCTGTGAGTCTTTATTATTTTTAAGTGAGGTTAAATATTATTATTTTGTCTGCAAAAAAACCCCCCAAAAAACACATGTATCAGTGAATCATAAAGAATCATTAAATTAAAATAAACAGCCTTAAAAACACATTCAATAATTAAAGTAGCCTGACCAACACTAAAGTGCTGCCAGAGAGAACATGGGCCCACCCATATAATGAGGATGCCATAACTTACCACTGGTTGCTTGTGGATGGTTACTAATTCAAATATAAAACTAAAAAGCTGCAAAAACTATAAAAAGAGGTCGGTGTTTGCTATGGAATATGTCAGTAATGTTATGATACTGCTTTTTCTATGGTAGAAGTTTTGGAATAAAATCAGAAAATGATGCTATGATCCTATTGCTCATTTAACATATATTTTTTTCCACATCATCGCCTGTTAGTTTTAAGAATGATTGCCTTCCAAATGCACATTATATGCTTGGTTTGTGAACAGGGCACCTCAGTGTCTTCAGTGCTCTTAACAGTGTGCTTTTATTTGTTTATTTAGCAGGCGCCTTTATCCAAGGCAACTTATAGAGACTATGGTGTATGAACTATGCATCAGCTGCTGAGTCACTTACAACAACATCTCACCCAAAAGATGGAGCACAAGGAGGTTAAGTGACTTGCTTAAGGTGACACACAGTGAGTCAATGAGTGAGCTGGGATTTGAACCAAGGACCTACTAGTTAAAAAGACCTTTTCTATAAACCACCGGACCACACAGCCTCCTTAGCTTTCTTAAGCACATCCACAACCAAGTTAAAAAACAACAATATAAATAATATAAATATCAATACTGTAGGTATTTCTGTGTTGTCAGGTGCATGTATATTTTATAAATAGGTTAGACGTATGAAATGCCAACAAACCTGTTTTCCAATTATTAAATCATCCAACTAATCCATCAATAAAGCTTTTTTTACAGCTAAGTTTAAGACTTATCTACAGGGGGAGGTTTGAAGCCCATACAATGCATATTGGTTCCCAAATTGATTTATTCCAAAGAGGCAGTCTAGTTTATGGGGGCTAATGGATAAATACAGTATGATGACTACATTTCAGTAACATTTTTATATAAGTCTGAAACCAACGAAAAAAAGCCTTTACAAATATTTGACTGTATGAGCATAAGGACTTCTTGACAGTAATAAAATTGCATCTTTGTGGAGTACAGAGGTAAGCACAGTGTACTGTGTGTAAGTAAAATCTTATTAATACCACATGGTCTCTTTCACATATTCCTTCAAATGACCCAACTGACCTCCGCAACTATTCCTTTTCACAACAGAACCAGTGTAAAGCCAAACAGAGATAATCTTAAATAAATATCTGTAGGAAGTTATGAATACAGTGCACACTATGTAATTTACAAAGCAGAAACAATGCCTTAAATCCTTAAATCTTACAATTGTCACATTATGGGCTGTAGCAAATACAAGTGCAAGTGTAAATAGCACTTGCCCCTGATTCTGTAGCGCATAAAAAAGTGAGAAAAAAAAACAACTGCTCTGAAATGGTATTCTGAAGACATGTCTTGCACCGTTATAGAGAGCTTGTCCCATTGTCACGGGTTGGCATAAATTTCAGGACTTCATATCATTAACATATTCACCGAAGCGATTGAAATGATGCAGTGGGGTCCCAAATAGACAATTGAGCACTGCGTTAAGACCCGCTGAAACCAGGTTTATTTAGTGGCACAATCAGGAACTTTAACAATTGAACACACTATAAAAAGCAAAGTAGAGGTAAGTAACAACTGTGCATTTGGAATGACACAGAATGAGGAAATCAAAGAAAGAAAGGAAAAAAAAGTCCTTAGACAAATACCATTAAAAAAATATACTCCAAAGCAGTTAACTTTCTTGTTTACTGTTCACATGACAACAATGTTTTTATCAGTGCGCCTGTATTGCTATTTTGATTTAGGTTGCTAGGTGGAGGAAGAGGAAGATGTGCCCCAGTGCAGGACCTTATTGTGGGCCCCCCTCCCCAAACGTTAATTTAACCATTATTTATAGAAATCAAACATACAAAATCAAGTGTTCAATATTGAAATATATTTAATTGTCAGAATGTTAGCATGTATGAAACAGTACATAATAAGAACGTTGTCTACTCGCCTACTATTTTGCATACATCTTTACATCCAAAACTACACTAGTTTAAATAATAAACGAACAGGTTTAATCACCAATCCTACCAGGATTCTCCAATTCTGTTATCACAGAAATTATTACAGAATTCACAATTCTGCAGGCAATTGTCTCACATAGGAAACTATTATTATTATTTATTATTATTATTATTATTATTATTATTATTCAGAAATGAAGGCATGTTGATTTGCTGTAGTTTATTTTGTTGCCCGCAGCAGCACCCAACAGCTTCCGTCTAAACTACAGGATGAATCGTGCACACAGAATATAACTGCAAATGTTTGTGTTGAATAGTACCACAAATTTAATTAAGACAATAGTGACCTGCTGAAATGAGGGAGGTTACAATCTGAATTACTGGCACCGCACACCGGCAGCTACAGTGATACAAATGTGTAACATCCGCAAATATAAATGCGAAGGATATAATCACTGTAAAAAAAATAAATAATAATAATTAAAACCTCTCTGGGGTCCTCTGAGTGCGCGGGCCCGTGTGCAGTTGCACCTGCTGCACCTGCTGTTGCTCCACCACTGCGTGATGCAAGTCTGCTGTCTTTGCAACCTCATGCTTTTAAACATGGCTAATTGTTTTCGCCTTTTTGTTCGTCTCATCCTTTCACGTTCTGCTCGTTTGTTAATAATGATTGAACACCAAAACAAAATACTGTACATGGCCAGGATGGCAAAATATGCTGTATTACATAATTTCTAACAGATGTGACAGTGGTCGTCATGAAAATGAGTTCAGAACCCAAACACTGTCGATGTAAACATACATGAATGTAGAAAGGTATATCGCAACTGTATCAGTATTGAAAAGTGAGTTAGGACAGAAAGTGGTTTTGTACCCGTATATTCTATACCGAAACAAACTGTTCTAGTATCATAATGATACAAGTGTGAAGAGGGATTTATTTCCATTTGAATAGACAATAGTGTCAACGTAGTTTTCAGATGTGTTTTTTTTTTTTTTTTTTTCCTCCTTTGGACAGTGGGATTTATTTTTTATTTATTTATTTTTATTAATTGACCGTTATGTTTACACTGGAAATTCATCAGATTTTGCACTTTTTTTTTGTTTTGTTTTTTAGCATTTTAACTTGATAATGATTGATAATCGTCATTAGAATTTGCACGATAATCGATGTCAACGTCAAGGTTCAATTTACAACACTAACAAATACTAATTCTGCATACAACACACATTTTTGTCATATACATTTAAGTCTGAAACATTTACTGAAAAGTTTTACAAAAATGTCAAGCATCATGACACATTTCTTGGAGATCATGTCAAGTTGGGTCGATGAGTATAAAATATGAATTAGAAGGTACCAACTCTTCTTGAAATAATATAACATACAGATTTACATAAGTTTGTTTACATGTTATCTTCTTGCATAGGTGAAATGTAGTCTTTACTAAACAATATCAAGAATGTATAAACCAAAAACCTCCACAAAAGCGAGCTGTGACTGCAAAGGAATTACAGCATGCACATGTTGTTGATATTTTAAAGAGTGTCATTTGTAGTAAAATGTCTTGCAATATTTAGTTAACTTTACTATAAATGCAAACAAAAGTTCTGACCTTGGTAAGATTAAAAATAAATAAATTAAAAGCAACTAATGCGGCGAGCTTTGTAAAATCAAGTTCTACTCCAAGGATTTCTAATAACACTCCATGTTAAACTAAAGATAATTTTTAAAGCCCTCTATGCAAATCTGAAAGATCAAACTACTTTGTTAGAGACAGTGCACATCTGGTTCAAATATTTCTACCTTTTAGACAAAAAAAAAGTTCAGTTTTGCTGACAGAGTGTCTGTAAATCAAATTACCCTGAAAATAGATCAATTTTTAATCACATAATTTGATAAATGTAATTGCAGATCATTGTTTTAGTAGGCTTGATTTTATAACTGCAGTTTAAGTAAATACTTCCAACTATTACCTTACAAACTAAGAATTGAAAAATGTTTATTGAAGGTGAAAATTATCAATTGAAAATAACAAAAATGTACTATAAAGGCATATATTCTATTAAATACAGTTTTAATGTACAAGTCTTTTAGTTTTTTTATACATTTTATCAACAAAAAAAAACATATTCCTTGTGCAGTTCTATTTAAACAGTAGTTTGCATTTAGTTCAACTTGCAGAGGCACAGCAACTATTCCACATCCCTTAACACATGATGCACACACACACAATATAACAGGAACCTAATACAAAGCTTGAATATAAACACTGCTAACTAATTCCAAAGAAAAACAGACATTTTCCACTTACCGTGCGCTGCAGAGATTCCTGGATTTAGTGCTGCCGTAGGCGTTTTGTTACTGCCCAGGATATTTCTTATCCAGTCCAAGCTAAGTTGTTCTCTACTGGAATTTAAAACAAAAAGATGGCTAAAGTGAACTTATAGGATTACTCAGTCTTGTTTTTCTTCTTTTTTTATGACTTAGGCAGCCCAAGTTGCTGCTTGTATTTAAATACCATTAAAATAAACCACTTCACTCTAATACAAGAGCAACATCAAATACCCTTGTGGCTCTACCATATCACCTACACCTGGGCAAATCTATCGAGCTCCATCCTCTCTATTAAAAGGTCCATTCTCCTTGGTGCTTGGGAATAAGACACCGCCTTGCTGTTTTCTGCACTTGTTTCCTATTAAAATCTTAGAGTGGATTGTGAGATGGTAGTCTGGTTAGCAGATGTGTGAGGCAGTCCCAGCGGAGCAGGGGATTGTAGAAATGGGGCGTGCTAGGGCAAAAACAACATCGACATGGGCGGTGATACAAAAGCCAGTCCCTGAGTGTGCACTGCAAGAAATGGGGCAGATAATATTACCTGCGGAAATTATTAGTGGTAGAATTGCACTGTGCATACCATATTCATTTCAGAATTTTGAAAAGTTATATTTTTCAGTATACAAATTGTGAGTGGTATTTGCATTGCTTAGGCAGTCCCTGCAAAGTAAATACATGTGTTTTTTTATCTTAATATTATTTTGTATAGTGCACATTACGGAGAATACAGGTTTAGTGGTGTAGTGAAGAGGTGTTAGTAACCACACTTCAGCAAGTGATCCAGTAAGTACATGACAGTGGTATAGGCAATTTTATGTTTTGTGTGCAATTAGATCTAAAATTGCTTGGGATAAACTAGATTAATTCCTAAAAAGTTATTTTTAGCAATACAAGGTATCACTACTTTGGAATGGCTATTAGCTTTTACAGAAATTGTGTGTAAACCAACCAAAGCAACAAATGCCAGTTCTTTCAACATCATTGTGAGAAAATGAAAAAATACTGAGGTAAAATCACAATACAGTACTTACATAATTTGCAATATCTTCCACAAAATCTGCTTTTACTTCTTGGGTTTAGTATTTCACAAGTGCAGGGTTGTTGCATAGAATCTAGACAATAGAATCTAGACCTTGGTTTGTGGATACAAGAAATCCAGTGCATTTCTAAACCCACATTGATTAAAGCATGGTTATGGTAGCTGTGTAATTCAGGATTTGTTTATTATACATGTAGAAATGTTATTGTAGGTTAACAATACAATAAAACATATTGTAATAACACATTACTAATGTAAAGCTTCATTTCATGTTATACATTGTAAGGTTTCTTATTAATGCCTTAATTACACGTTCTTATAACACTCTTGTATTGCTACTGCATGTCTTTGTTATTAATAGCCTAATGATGTTTATAACATGCTATAACACATTTATAGGTGCATAATTAAATGTTTACAATGGGCGCCTAAATTTAGGTGTTGGCTAAATTGGCAATTTGGTGTATCCATCCTGGCCGCCTCCACAGTACAGATTCTAATTAGAAAAATGGCAGACAGCATTTTTTTTTTTTTTAATGGGACTTTTAAAACCTGTAATAGATTCTATATAAGCAGGCCGAAACTTTTAATGACTATTTATTTAAGTTTTCTCTGCTCCACTTTAAGGAAAACTACCCCATAAAAGTATCATAGATCTGAACATGTATACATATGATGCCAATATGGCCTGGAAGTCAGCCTTCTGTAGCATGCTGATCCTTGACCTTCAGCATGCGATCAACAGCTCAGTTTGCTTCCCTTCAGACATCACAGTCATTTACAGTTGTGCAACAGTGAAGAATTGCAGGGCTTGCTTTTCAGTTGCCATTGGTTACTTGGTTGTGTCAAAAATGACACTGATGAAAAAAAAAAGTTTAACAGTTTATCCTTACACCTATTTACCATAAACATATGGAGGCCACACATGTGAAGAAAGGAATCGTGGTTTTAAAATCTTTCCAGACCCTGAAAATTTACACGGCTGCCATAACGATGCTTTAATCAATGTGGGGTTAGAAACTTACTGGATTTCTTGTATCCACAAATCAAAGTCATGTACAGATTTTATCACACAACAATTTAGTACAGTCTCACCGACTTCCCTTCTAAGGTGTTATATTTGAAATAACTAAATGTAACAGGCAGAGGCTACTCACAAACTGGGGACCAGACACAAGCACGCGTCTTTACCACTATGCAAAAGAGCCAGATTGTGGTTAAAGAGTTTTTAACCTCATCTCATTGATGGGGTCAGAATCCATAATGGCAGTGCATCACACAGCAATGCCTGTTACATCAACATCTGTTGTAGACTATAACCATGCTATTGTAAGACAAAATGTCTTTTTATTAGGACTGTCACTCGATTAAATGTTTGATTGGTTAATTTATGGGCATTAGTATACTCATATTGAATAATGCATTGTTTTATAACATCATGGTGATTCACCCTGAGCTTATATACTGGAACTAATTAATTGGTGAGTGCTTACTGTACATTCAGTGTTGCTATTTCAGCTAGCTTAGATTTTTTTTTTAGCTTCCCCCAAAGCAATCAACCTCTTACCACGTCTAGCACAATCAAGGTCCAAAAAACTCCTTGCATTCTGTGGGTGACCTCAAACCTTTAAGTCAGTATTTAAATTGAATTTCAGCCAATAAAGACATATAATATAGTATAGTAAAAATGTATTTTAAATAGGGGTGGACAGTGAAATGAAAATTGTATATCGAAGTCTTCCAGAACACAGAATAATATAATAATAACACAATTGGAATATCAAATATATATATATAGTGTTTATATAATATCGGGTATATATATATATATATATATATATATATATATATATAATATATATATATATAGTTTTGCTCGGGCCAATCTAGTTTAAAAACACAGAGGCGCTATGCACCGAGCACCATGTGCACAGAGTGTCAAGTGCACCGGGATAACTTATGCACCAAGGCATTATATGCACCAAAGGCATCGAGCACCATGTGCAACTAGTGCACTAAGCACCGAGCATACCATGTGCACTGAGCATTGAGTGCTCTGAGCAACGCGTGCACCGATTGCACCGAAGTAACGCGGGCTGAGCGTGCACCGAGGTACCAAAGCAACGGAGTGGGGGTCAGCTGAAGCAGCGGTGCCTGCCCTAACTGTGTGTAGTCACACAGCGCGTAGCGTATACCAAGGGACACACAGGCTGAAGCCGTGGCGGGCAAATCTATGGATGGAGTACAATAAATAATAAGTAGTAATAGTAGGAACACACTGTTGTTGTTGCTTGATTTTAAAAAAAATATATTTATTTATTTTTTGCAAGTGGGCGGTGGGCGTGTCAAGGCAGCCGGCGTGGTCTACTCTACTGCAGGACTTTAATTCCCTGGTAGGCGGGACTGAGGACGTCATCCCAGAAAGGGGCTTATCAGCAGCTCTGGTATAGAGAGCTCAGAAAATACCTAGCAATAGGCAGGCATATCCCATACGTAAATGTTTTGGTGGTGGTCTTCAAATTGAAAGAGAACATATTAAGTATATTTTAATGTTGTCTACAAAACACAATCCTGCCACAAAAAGCATTATTTCATCTGCCCTATAACAAAGCTGTAAGGCTACAAGTCAACTTTACTGTTGTTTTTCTCTTAAATTACTTAGAGTAAGTAGCTGGGTTCCAAAAAGTATAATATTATACGTCCCCATGTGTTGCTACAACTGTTTAAATAACATACAGTACCTGTAATTTTTCTTTTCATTGTTAACATCCTGACAACTTTTTACACTCATAAGTTTAAATTATTTTCAAAATGACCGCTCTAGTGCACTGGGGTTTGAGATCTGTCTAAATCACTGCAGGGAGATTAAAAGCAATTACAAAGAAAAATGAAAAAAAAAAAAAAAAAAAACATAACAAGTGCTCTGACTTTCCTGTTCCGTACCACATTATGGATCGTTATCGCTGTGTTACCTGTTTGACAATGTGGGCAATAATCCTTACACTATCAGTGCACTAGAGCAGACATTTTTAAAAAGAGCTTTGAAACAGACTTTAAACTCTTAAATGTAAAATGTTGTCAGGATGTTAACAAGGAAAAGAAAAATGACAGGTACGTTATTTAAACAGTCGTACACGTGAACAAACATTAAGAACCCCCATAAATCTCAGTAACCTTTAAAAAAAAAAAAAAAAAAAAAAAAAAAAAAGCCCTTTAGCAAACTTTGACACTCAGTTGCGACCTGCTTGGTTTGCAAACCCAAGAGTCATCTTTCCTGTAATACAGTAAATTCTTGGGATTAACACTGTTAACGATCCAGGAACATGGAATGGCAACTGCTGGGAAAGCGTGTGTCGTTAGTGTAGATCTGGAAGGAAATTGAGCTATAGTAGATTACAGAAAAACAAACACAGCTCATGCCAAGGGTCAGTTGAGGGTGAGCAATAAAAACAAGGCTCACTTTCTCTAAGCACACTGGAGCACACAGCAGGGACCAAAACCAGAGTCGGCAGCACACAGCTATATTTAATAATTATTGAGTCCTACTTATTGAATACAATTATCTGGTACCCTTTACATGTTTAAACCAATGTTGTCAGTGAGGAAGTAATTATTCTTTTATAATTTTCCAGATAATTAAATTTATTTATTGGACTTTATTCTTTTTATGAACAGGCAACTCACAGAATTTCACTTTGACACTTGCTATCTCTACTATGTAAGAAATTCCAATAAACAGAATCAACATTAAAAAGGTCTACCTTTTTTTTTATTAAAAAAAAAAATTATATATATACACACAATACTTATACTTGAAATGTTTAAAACTGTAATTCCATCTCTCTGATAGGGATTCATGACATACTTGGCTTTGCTCTTGTTTTTGTTTTGTTTTTTTATTTCCATGGGAGTAACCTGTTACTGCAGGGGAGCACACATTTCATTGACCAATGTTATGGTGCAGTAGATATCGATAATTTAGTATAAAATAAGCACAGTGACTCATGTTGCAATGTATTATTTGTATTGCAACTAAATTATAACACTGTAGATTATAACTACAAAAAAGAATATTAGTTCCAGCAACAGTCAGTTGAAAGTTGATACCATATTGAAGTAATTTTCAGTTTAAGTGAGAATTATATATATATATATATATATATATATATATATATATATATATATATATATATATATATATATATATATATATATATATATATACACACACTGGTACTCCATTGATCCGCAGGCTTGGGGGGGACATAGGTTCTGGATGTGTGAAATCCGCAGATAAATGAGGTGTCATTGCGTGCGACTAGAATGCGTCATTATGTATGTGTGTTTGTGCACCGCAGGCATTAAGTCTACATTGTCAATAGTGTACTGTATTGCAGAGCTAAGACTCATCAGGGAGCCACGGATAATTGTTCTATACTTCACAGACACAAATTATATATATATATATATATATATATATATAGATATATATATATATATATATATATATATATATATATATATATATATATATATAGGTTTTTGGTACAAGACTTGGGTTTGGTAGGCTAGACAAGATTTTCATTACAAGATAGCATGCTTTATTTGAATGAATTCTTCCAATCAAAGAGGTTAAGTACATGTGATATGTGTATAAGCATTTCAAGCATGAGGCAAGATTGTTAAGTTATAAAAGCAAGGTTCATTTTATCCAGGCTTGGCTATCTCCACAGTTCTGTGCAGCCGGGAGATGGCCACCCGCCGCTGCCCTCCAGATTCTAGTGATTACTGTCGCCTGCTATTTCTGGAGGGAGACTATAATTAAACTAGGAACAGCCTGTCAAAAAGCAGAGGGGGAAAAAAAGTGTTATTTCCTTTCTCCCAAGTCAATTAGAGTAATTACCCATGATGTTGTAGAGGGTTAGGTTGTTCAACATTAAAAACACAGACTGTTTCACTTTAGAAATATATCTGTCTGTCATGTCAGTACTATTCAAGAATTAAAACACAGACCGTTTCATTTTGTGAATGTAGGTGTGTCTGTCATGCCATCAGTTCTGTTCGATTCTTTGCCTTTTTTTATCTTCACAACATCTTTTTTCTTTTTTTTTTTTAAATAATTAAAACCAAAGTGAAATTATATTCATATTGAAATGCAGATTGTGAAGCCAAATGGTCATGTGCCAAAGGCAAAATATCTCTTCACACTGTTGACAGACAAAATCTAATTCAATCAAACCATGTCAAACTGAAATTTAAAAAAAAAAAAAAAAAACCTTTCTTATCAATTGTTATTGTTATGGCAAATTAGAACAGGTATCTGTACTGGAAGTTTGTGGATTCAAACCCTGGGTTAGATGAAAAACAAACTACCTTAGTCTTAAATGATGGGGTTATAGGGTTCCATTACTTTATAATTTGCATTATGTAACATTTTTCATTTCTAATAGCTCTTTTAGGCTTTTAACATCTATGACTGTGTGTGTGTGTCTCTATATATATATATATATATATATATATATATATATATATATATATATATATATATATATATATATATATATATATATATATTGAATATATATAAATTTATGCTATAATCCCTTAAAGTGCATATGAATGATCATTAGCATGTATGTACTGCAGAACCAAGCCCATACACTACAGGCATTTGTTTCATGTGCTGAACATAATTACATTTGGCTTGGAATTGACACTTGATGTCTTCCTGAGCTGCGGCTACTGTAATTGTCTATTCATGCATGAGATGCTTCCTTGTGAAATATCGATTCCAGCTGTGAAAGGGTTTGACACCCAACTCCAAGCTTATAAACGATGGAGCAAAGCTGAAACAGCGTTTTTATTATTTAGGGTGGTCTACAAAATCATGTACTTAAATATGTTTATATGCTTTTAACACCAATGCATAATTAAAATGAATAAACAATTGGAATGTATCGGAGATTGCCAGTTTAGAGCAATCAAGTAGCATGTGTTCCAAGGTTTTTTTTTTTTTTAATCAAAATCAGGGGCAAAGTATCATTAAAATCGGGCCCCTTGTATTGTCAAGACAGACGTGTAAAAATATAAGTGTCATGTACAGAGAAACACATATCCCCACAATCTGATACTCACTATAATTAATGCTAAAAAAAATCTCAGTATCAAGTTCCATCACAATGTAATAACATAAGCTAAAATGTAAGTGTGGCATACAGATGAAATCTACAGACAAACAACCATATACCTTGAATCTAATACTCTCAATAGCTGCGTAATGTAAATACCAATTTCCGTTACAATTGGATCAGCGGTTTTCCAGATATATCGAAAAATGTAAAGTGTAAAATGCCTATGTACGACCACCTCCACTGTATCCCTGTCTCCAGGAATTTCCTCTGAGGGGGTAATGGGAACCATGTGATGTGTCCCTGCATTATATAAAGTCAGGATGCTTTAGACATATTATTTGCATCTGTACAATGTCAAATCAGTAAGATATTGTACGTCAATTTCCTTATGTCTGTTGACAGTTGATGGAAATATCATTCCTTATAGCCTCTACTGTATGGGATGCAGTATTTAAAAAATTAAACAGAACATTGGTGTAAACCCTGAAGCAAAGCAGTGTCAGTTATAATTATTTTTCCTTAGAAAGTTACTGGGATAACTGATGAAATGGTTAGGAATTTCAAAAGGTCGTATATGGTAACTCCAGTGTTAAGCAACAAATTGATATGTAGCATTGATTTGGGCATTTTCAAGCAGTCATTATGCCTATTTTGCTATTAAATAATCGTGCTAATGTGATCTCTGAAATCATTATTTTGATTTACAAAATAATGTTAATATGACAAAATGCACTTTTACAAATTATACACAGAATAGATATTTCCATTATTTTTTTTTTATTTCCGTTTGGCTGTTGCTCCATAAGAGCAAATAATGCTTACATTCATTTCTCTTGATGTGGGAGAGAAACAATAGAGTCTCTGTGTGAGACTAGAGAATAGCTCATGAGCTGCGAAATAAGTGTGGTCGGTGGTCTCTCTAACTCGCTGCATCGAGGGCCCCCCTTTTTGCATGAAGGCATGAGTAGCTGAGGCTGACTCAAAGTTGGGGAAGTGAGACTCACTAACCCCCCAAAAAGATGGACCATCGGCTCCCCGCAAGAACCACACCTGTAAGACAAACAAGAGACTGCGTGCCAATGCACAACATAAAACAGGAAGAGGGACAAGTGAGGACAAAGAGAGACGGTTAGTAAAACGGGCTATGTGAAATACTCCGCTCAGTGCAGAGGAAAAACACCCTCTGTTATGAGGAAACCTCTGGGTTGTCCCTGTGGGAAGGGTGCACCCATTCTGGGCATACTATCAATTGATTGGTGAGCTGCTGAAATGTCTAAAGAATGAATGTAGGAGGGGACTGCTGCTGTTGACCAGCGACCCATAGTTTTTATAAGGTGATGACTTACATTGGCTTTTGCTGCTGATGAGGCTGCACTGATCCTAAATGAGTGCAGGGTATAGAACTGGGGAGAGTGACCTGCTTTGGAGATAAGAGAAGATAGGTGAGTTGAGAACCAGTATCTTGAAATGACATTATGGGAACAATCGATAAATAGGGGCTCTAGGGGACTGAAGGGTGGAGATAAGAGAAGAAAGGTGAGTTGAGAACCAATGTCTTGTAATGACATTACAGGAACAAATGATAAATAGGGGGTCTAGGGTACTGAAGGGTTTTTTGTTTGTTTGTTTTGACTGATAGGAACCTGGACAAGGAAGAGTAAACTGTCCTTGTAGAAGCTGGTCGGTCTTGGTTGAGGAAGGAACAGAATAAAATGATTATCAGGAACTACTGAAAGATCACAAGAAAGAATACCTATGGCTGTGAAACTGGATAGTGCACTTCTTAAAAATCCGAAGAAAGCTGACAGTCGCATAGCTTCAAATGGGTTGTAACAACCTGAGCGCAAGATTGAAATTAATTGTGAAAGGACATCTGTAGATATGGGCAGTCTGGATGGAGATGAAGGGGCAGGGCTCTTGGAAATTCCTCTTAGTCTGAGGCGCACTGCGGGGATAGAAAGTGTGTGAAAGAGTGTCGGCAAGGGGTGGACAAGCTACAATAATGAAATTGGATACCTGAGATATAGGATTTTATGGATGCTGGCAAAAGATGAAGAATGTCTCTTGCGTGGACGATGAATGCTACAATCCAATTTTCGTTAAATGGGGTAGGGGATATTCGGTTCTGGTTGTAGAATGAAGAGAATGGCAAGTAGGAGGACCCGATAGATGGAGAGGGGGCTGTTGACATGAATTCGCTTGCAGATGAGAGTAGACTGGAGAGTGATGCATTTAGTTGAATATAAGATGGTGGTATTGTGGGACCTGAAGATGTATTGGAGCTACTGAAGGAACCAGGCTGCATTATTGAAAATACATTGAAGATGACGAGCTTGTAGAAACTGAAATCCATATAAGACGGCAAAGAAGTTGAATGATAAGGGGGAGGAGGATTTGCCTTTTAATGATAATATGCACAATAGACTGAATGTCACTAAAAAATGTAATTCATTTCCTAGACCAGGAGTGCCCACAGAGGTGAGCTGCCATAAATAGATTTCCTTGAGAGCTGATGATTTGAGATGCAGGGAGAGACTTTGAATTTCATGAGGTGACCTGTCATAAAACCATTCATTGCCTTGGACACCTCCGAATCCTAGGGAAGAAGTGTCAATATACAGACATGAATCACGAGGGGCAGATGAAACTCGAGTCAGGAAACTGGACCAGTAGTTTTATCTTCTGAAAGGTGGACTCCTAAAGAAGAGCATAGGGTTTGAAGACTGGAAATTGCTTGAGATGGAGGGTCTGAGTGGGTGGATATAAGGAGAAACTCATCAAGGAGGTGGAGCAGGAAGGAGACCCGATATGAGTTAAGAGGAATCCAGTAGAGCACTTCGGAGAGAGAATTGAAAATTTTTGGGCTGTTGCGGTAGCTGAAGGTGAATTGAGTGGCGAAAGAGAATTTGTCCTGCCAGCAAATTCCAAAGGGATTCAATTAAATTCAATTTTATTTTTATATAGTTCCTTTTCCAACAAGTCACCAAAAAGCACTTTACAAATGCAAAAACAATACATATTACTGAACAACAGTAAGCACTTAAAAAAAGAACATATATACAGAATATATAAGCTGTATTATAAAAATATGATTTTAATCTAGATAATAAATAAATAAATAATGGGAACAATATGGGGGCAAGAGGATATCAGCTCATCTGGATGAAAATGCCAGTCTATAGAAATGTGTTTTTAGTCTAGACTTGAAGACATTGACTGAAGGGGCTTCTCTAATTGTAATAGGCAAGTTGTTCCATAATTTAGGTGCCACATGACTAAAAGATCTACCACCTGAAGTTTTGTTCTGAATAATAGGTACAGACAGTAAGCGAGCATCTAGTGATCGGAGCAGGTGATTGGGGAAATAGGATTCCAAATTATCTTTAAGGTATGGAGGTGCGAGACCATTTAATGCCTTATAAGTTAGCAGCAATACCTTAAAATCTATTCTAAAACTAACCGGTAGCCAATGCGAATATGTGAGCACTTGGGTGATATGCTCTTGCCTCTTGACCCGAATTAAAGTTCTAGCTGCAGCACTTTGTACAAGTTAAAGGCGAGAAATAATGTTATGGTTATTCTCAATGAAAATACCATTGCAATAGTCAATCCTAGAGGAAAGCATTCATTAAAGAATACGTCTCAGTCTTAGATATTTTTGTGACATTTTTAATGTGTGTTTCAAAAGAAAATTTTGTACCAAATATAACACCTAGATCTCCCCATACTTATCAACACACTGTGGCGTCGAGATGGGAGAGAGCTCTAAAATAGAGATTCCATCAGATAAAACAAATACGGAGTCCATCAGATAAAACATCATCAGATAATTTCTTCATGTTTTCTCTGAGGCCCCAGTATCATGACTTCTGTTTTGTCTAAATTTAAAATTAAAAAGTTATTAAACATCCAGTTCTTAATGTCAGTAAGACAGGTATTCAATATGTTAGCAGCAGATACATAAGATTTTTTACGCCATGTCTGTGAATAAGGTCTGCAAGGATCTAAGAGAAAATAAAATTTGATTCCATCAGGCCCCATAAGTAACCTCTGATAAAAAGGAGGCCTCCTCTTACGGAGTCCATCAGATAAAACAGACAGTGCCTCATCAGATAAAATGATCTTCATGTTTTCTCTGAGGCCCCAGTATCATCACTTCTGTTTTGTCTGAATTTAACAAGGCTTAAAAAGTTATTAAACATCCAGTTCTTAAGTTGACCGGCCACTCTATTTCTAACACTTTAACAGAAAGGTGATTGGAAATAGGTCAGGTATTCAATCAAGTTAGAGCTTCTTAAGAAGATACATAATGTAGTCTTAAAGGAGTCTGGCACAATGCCTGATAAAAGAGAACTGGAATAATATTTAAAACAGTGGTATAGCTATCTCTTTTTAAAGTATGGTAGGAATAGGATCTGCAAGTTGTGGGTTTCACTTTTCTAAATAAGGAATCCACAATCAAGAATCTGTTTTGGTTCAGTATCAGTAATTTTGTTTGCCACAAGTGGTTTAATACAGTTAATAAGATTTCTAATGTCCCAACTTTTTTTTTAAAGTGAATTGGTCGTCATATACTGAGAGAGATTCTGAACAATAAAATTTGGCCATCAATAAATTTGATAGATAAAAACCCTTGAGAGGGCTCCCATATAGTAAATAGTGAACCCTGAGGGCCTCTGATAAAAAGGAGGCCTCCTCTTCAATTTTTATAAACTGAAATTTGAGAAAAGACGAAAATTAAAATCAAAATCAGTGGTGTCAAAAGCTCAAAATAGAGTAAAACAACAATGGAATATTATAAAAAGGCTTATTAAGCCAGACTTAAATTTTTAAGAGTGTCTAGGACAGTAGGACTTAAAGGAGTCAGAACCAAGACAAAACCTTTTTTGTTAAATTGACAGTGCCTTCCGATTGAGGAGTTGTTAATTTTTCACTTCTTGGGTTTTTCTATTTTTATCAATAAGATTTGATAGATAAAATCTAGCTTGAGACAGTGCAGACCTATATTTAGAAACGCTGTCTTTCCAATTAAGATAGTATTCCAGTGTAACATTCTACTTTACAACAAATACGTTTGTGTATGTGTGTTGTTTCATTAAACCAAGGAGAAAATTACAGCGTAATACTATTAAGTGTATTTGTAAGAGTTGTCTTACAGCTATCCACCAGCTCCCCAACTGCTCCTGAATGGATGAACGCTGGAATAGTTAAAACTTCCAGGAAACTATGAGCTGTTAATGCATTTAAAGTTCTAGTTTTAACACAGCGTGGGGGGCTGTTTTATCGATACTGGCAATAAAATATCAAAGACAACGGCAGAATGATCTGAAACTGTTAGATCCTTAATAGAAAGATTCTGGATGGTTAAAGCACAAAATATAACCAGGTCTAGAACATGGCCATGAACATGAGTAGAGCCTGTGACATGCTGAGTGAAGCTAAACAATACCAGCACTCCCAAAAGGTTTCTACCAAGGGGGTCACTGTCAACGTCAACATGCACATTAAAATCACCTGAGAGTAAAATCCTATCATGGTTCACAACAACCATAGATAAAAACTCAAAAAAAGAGGATTTGATCCAGGGGGCCGATAAATTACAGAAACTAACATAAGCAAAAAACAAACGCCAATGAAAGAATGAAAGAACATAGATTGTGACGCTGCTTTAATAGGCAGGAGAAAATAGGAGAGACGGAGGCCTAGCTCCCTCCCCCAAACCCCAGTTTAAAGTTAACATAAATATAAAGCCAGTAAACTCGTTAACAGACCAGTCAACTTAGACCTTGTTTTATTTTATTATTACAATATTTAAAACGTGTAAGTGAACACTCCTGAGTAAATTACTAATCTAATCTCAGGTGCTGCTTGCTCAGTAGACAGGATTACTTTTAGGTCAAAGGGTTAGAGGTTTGAATTCTGCCTTAGGGGATATAACTAAGATGTTTCCCAAACGAAACCTTCATCTGTTAAATGTGAAACTGAAGATCCACTGGGTCAGTCTGGTTTAAGGGTCCCTGTTGTTGAACAGGATGATTGAACTTATCTGATTTTCCACAAGCACTCATTACCAATATAATTATGAACACCTGCATTATAAGAGCAAATGGTTTTCCCAGTTAATATTCAGGGTTTTTAAGTGGAAAGGAAATCATGCAATATTGTATTATACATCTTGGATATATTGTATTTTTTTGCCCTTTCTGAATTACAAAAGGATGCACATCTAACAGGTTTACAAGAACTGCTTAGATTTCTGTGAAATAAATCAGTTGTCTCTCCAGATAGTTTATAAGTGGCAAATGTTGATCTGTCGAAAGGATTTGTTTTCATAAAGTTAACAGACAGGTAAAAGGAACAAATAAAATGCAGAGTGATCACAAATGGAAGCCTCTCCTTATTAATTGCCATACAAATGGAAACCACTGTTTGTTATGATCCGGCTGCCACAATACACTGTACAGAGCTGCCCTCAGAAAGCCTGCCTATGTAAAGGGTGCACAGACTGTAAAAAATGGACTGTAGAAAGAAGTGCCTGTGGATGTTGTGGTCAGACAAATCACAGCTTACATGATATATGGAGGAGTGTCAATGATAATAAACAGGTATGGTGGCCTTGTCCATTCCTTAACTTTAATACAATCAAGCTTCTGTGGGATAATTTGGAGAGCCTACCAACACATAAAGCTGTGACTAGCTTTCGTAGAGGAGTGGTAGATCATTGGAGAACTGTTGCAAACAATCCAATGCACCAAAGGGCTATGTTTACATACACATGTAGGAAGTTCAAATAACATTACAGCAACAGGAATATTTCATGTTTAGTGACTGGCTGAAAAAAGAAACCTTAGAAATTGAACTTCTTAAATGCTCCACCTACACATGTATTCAATCTTTAGTAGATCTTCTATGGCTAGACGTGCTGGTCATGAAATGTGGCGGAAGTTATGGATACAGTTTTTTAAAAGGTTCAGGTGCAAGTTTGTCATTGACAGATAAGATCAACTTCGTGTTTAGAAGGACTATTTGTCTCAAAAAGGCCTGTACATCTGAGAATAATTATCCGATGGGCTCAGCTTTCTCCCAAATATGAAAACAATTTGAAACAATAATCCATTTTAGCAGTGCAAGATGTTTATTGTTCCAATGTTTGGAAATTGGAAACGACCCACAATGGAGTTGGCTAAGAACACATGACTCTGCATGAGGAGCTACATCGATTATTTGGCAGAAAAATCTAATGTCTGGAAGCCATTAGACATATAGACATCTCTAAGTATTTAAATAGAAGCAAAGATGAATGTGAGTTCTGTTGCGTGTGGATAGTTATAAATACCCTTGTTTACTCTCAGTGCGTATAGGTGATGGCTCTCCCACCAGCGAGCAGCAGCCACATGGAAATTAAAAAATAATGGGAATATCTGTTTGTAAACTTAATTTAAAATTGTGTATTTTTCATCCAGAATGTACATTTAGAACAATTCACATATAAAATGCTGATTTACGATTATCAACATAATTTCAGAAATCATATTAGCACGATTATTTAATAACAAAATAGGCATAACTACCACTTGAAAGTGAATGGTCATATTTTTTGTCGATTAACACTGGAGTTATCATTTACAACCTTTTTGAAAATCCTGTCAACAAGGCTTTTTTTTTTTTCTTGTCCTTTAAACATTCGCAAAATTAAACTTGCACACAGTTTTAAATTGGTAGTTTCGTAAATTTAAAAAAAAAAAAAAAAAAAAAAAAAAAAAAACATCATAAAGTGTTTGAAATATTCCTTAAAATAGGACTAATAGGAATATATTCATAACATCTGTGTCTTGTGATGTAGGCATCTATTTAGTTTAAACACAGCCAGGCATATTATTCTACCTGATACACATGCTTAATTTAAAGAAGTAAACACAATATAGTAGGCCTGCATTTATAACAATGGTGTTCTGATTTCCACACTTACAATAATAAACCCTGTGTCAATACTATACTTTCATGGTTTACTGTATACAAACTCCTAATGGAGACATCATGACTTCTTAAAGAATCTGGAAACATGAAGCCTTAACTGATGTGATCTCTTTTAGCCTCAGGTCTTTAGCAAAGGTATTGAGGTTTGTTTTCATAGCAAATTATTTCCAGAGAACAGTACATCCACAGATTATTTTCTTTATACAGCACATTATCTCATGTTAAATCCATTTTAAACAAATCTGAATGTGAATCGGCTAGTTAATTGACTATCCCCTTGTCCCTTCAGTCCTTGAAAAGTATGTATTGTGTGTTCTAAGAGGCAGGATATCCTGTGAAAATAGAGGTTAAGAGAGAGGAAGAAGAAGCATATGCTTCCTACTAACAGGTCATATGTGTTGGTTTGGAAGCAAGGTAAAGGGGATTATAGTTCTGTATTTTCCTTTCCTGAAAGTGGTGAATGAATACAAGATTTTCTAAGCAAGTAAAACAAAACAATGGAGCGTCAAATGAGATCATGATCTAGGAAGATAAAAAATAATTACTTCTGCCACCGGAAACATACACGTAAAATGATTTGTTTGGACAAATTTTGCACTTAGTTCTATTGTACAAATGCACACGCCCAGATGTGACTTCTGGATTTATTCTATGTGCCTGCCTGTGGGTGCTTTGTTCAAAGAAAAATGTTACAAGAAGAAGACCAGCACTCACTTCACAAATTTTGTTCATTTTAAATTATTTTTTTGAAAAACGTCAGACACACAGACCTGCAAGCACAGACACATTTAAAAAAAAAATAAAAAAAATATGTGTGTGCTCATCTTCTGTAACACTCTAAGATAGCTCCAATAATCATATCTAAAGTGCACAAGTTACAGAATATGTTGCAAGGTGAATGCAAGCAATTTAGAAATCAGATATTGTTTCTACACATGCAAAGCCCTCAGAAAGGACATAAGGAGCACAGGGGGTATGATCTTTAGATGTAATCTGAATCAGAGTGGCACAAGTAACATTACACTTGGATGTAGAAGAGACCTTGGCTAAGCGTTGTGAAAAAGTTTCCTTCGCACCTTGTAGTGTAATGACTTGTTTTTCACTACCTCATGAAATCAGTTGAGGAGAGAACCATTTGGCTTCTATCTGTTGGGCATGTCTGGATGGTACATATACTGACAACCTTTGGACAAGCTTTAATCATCTGCATACATGATGCTGCTATTGATTTTAAGCTGCTTTCCTTTTTTTGATAATGAAGAATGATCCCTGATTCATAATCATTTGCAATCTGATTTTTAACCAATTGCAGTGCCATCACAAACAGTATGCCAGACAGGTATTGCTGCTAACCACACTGATGAGAAAGACCCCTGTCCTTAATATTGTATATATTAAGAATGAATGCTTACAGTTATGGGTTTGATTATTTAGGGCAGGGACGGCCAACTGCACATGAGGGACATTCATATATATATATATATATATATACGGTATATATATCATATAATATATAGTTATATATATATATATATTATATATAACTGATTATATATATATGGCACTGCAATACTATTGCAATTATTTCAGAATGATCGCTCAATTACTTTTTACTGACAGAGAATAACAAAGTCAAAGTTGGTTGACATATGCAGGGTGCTATTCAACTTAAACATGACCATCATTCGTCTCAAGGCCGTCTTCCATCACTAAAAAGCATTAAGAATTTCCACTTGGACACACAACACTCCTAGATACATGACTACAGGGACCAAATCTTTACACAGTTCTGATTTATAGGCATTGTAAAATACAGCTACTGGTGTCAATAGGCAAAACAAACCGCTTCACTCCCATTAAGGGAAATGAACCCAAGTGGTAAAACAATTTTCCTGTTGTGCCGGAAAAAAGTTATGTAGAGAAGAAACAGAGTAATTAGCACTGGCTGGAAAACACAGCAGGGATGCAATTGGAGGTTTTGATCTCAAGACAGATATCTGACCTATGGAGCCTGGACAAGTGATGCATTGGAGGTAACACAACTGGTAAAGGAATCACCATCTTACAACTTTTATGGCTCACAGATAACCTATAACTCCCTGACACTCGAGTGTTCCACTTAGTCAGATTAGCATAATTAATCTAGCAGTGTTTACACTTACTGTAGAAGAGACCTTGGCCAAACGTTGTGAAAAAGTTTCTTTTGTACTCTGCAGTGTAATGACTTTTTATTTTTACACCCTTGTGAAATCAGTTGAGGTGAAGACCATGAACATTTGGCTTCGGTCAATTGGTCAGGACTGGATGGTACTTATACTGACAACCCTAGGCACAATTTTTATCAATCGCAGTGGCATCACAAACAGTACGCTGGACAGATTTTGTTGCTGACCGCACTGCTGAGAAAGACCCCTGTCATTAATGCCCATGTCTAGTTTGATGTTTGTCGTGTACTCATGTTTGCTTATTCTTTTTCATCTTGTTGAAAACATTAAGATGAAAGTAAACCACCAAAAACAAAAACAAGATAGACAGTTTTGCAAGTAGCAAAGCACATATATTCTGGTTACGGTAATTGTTCAACATCACTGAAATATATCAGTTAGAATGGCTGTTCATACTGATGTTGAGAAGAAAAAATAAACATGTGAAATGGAACAGAAGGAGCATTCCAAAATCCTTATAGGTAAAACAAGAGATTATAAATACCAAAGGACTTTCTTACTGAGGTGGTAAAAACCAATATAAAGGAAAGTGAATGCTTGATAATAAAACATGAAAGAAGAAACCATTTCATTCTCACGACTAATAAAACCCATTAACATCCAATGTAGAGTAATGTCACAGAAGTAGAAAAAAAAACTACAGCAGACAGCCATGCAACTGAAGAAGGATCACTGAGAATTTAAATCTGACCCCTGTTCACTCCCAAGGGCAACTGAGAACCCTCAAGAACATTATACAGTGTCAAGTACATATACGCCAATTGTAATTTAAGATTCTAACCTTAGATGGGGCGCTACTGAGGAACACAATACCCAGTGAAGTGGCTGTTTGATTCAGAGACCTTATGCACATATACTAAATACTAAAACACCTTGCATTCCTTAGCCATTTGCAAAGCAGATCTCCGGAGCTGACCTTTTGTTTATATAAGCAGTGCTGCTGCCAACATCAAAGAGTTACCACAATCGAAAAGCAGTTTCCTGAAGGTAGCCATCAACTTTTATATGCTTTCCTAGCTTACCACAAACCATCTGACATGAGGATCTTTTAATTTTATTAGAAAAATACCTTTTAAGACCAATGACAAAACATATGCTGGGCTGACACACATACATTACATGTATCGCTTACCAATGATCATCATTTACCAGTTTAAGCTAACATGAATACTTCATTTAAATACTGTGTAAATAAAACAATTTTCTAATCTAGTTCACTGCATACATATTTTACAAAAAACAATCACTCTGTAGTATATGTATTCCAGTGCATTTACATACCTAACCTTCCTATTTAAACTTTTGTTTTAGCAATTGTAATTATTATTTGAAAAGTCAATACAGTATTTTATATTATAGCTTAGCTATACAAGCACTGTACTGTGACATGTTGTACACAATGAGATGAAGGAGATAGATTATTTTATTATTTTACACATTTTGCTAGCTGTTTCTAAACTCTGGTAAGTTATTAAGATACTGTACAATATATTGACAGATAGTTAAGTTACTGTAAAAAGATATGCTTTCATCCTACAAAGAACATGCATTAGTACAGAGCCTGAGACACATTTTCATGATTGGGAATATGTTTGTTGTGTATCAAAACAATATGTTTTGCATTGCCTTAGGATAGAGAATGAAGTAATATTTATTGAGGAAATTATTATGCATCACCACAAACACATGCCTCCATTTGAAAAAGAAATTGAAGGGTTATATCTTGGATTTTTTATATAAATGGTTAACATACAAGTTAAATACATAACTAATGGCTGACTAAATCAAATAATGAGAATGGTGACTGACTAAAGAATTGCCCCTTTTATGTGGTCATATCATAACTTTGTTAAATGCAGATAATCTGAATCACCATATATTGTTTTCTTCCAAACTGTTAAAAACATTTCTACTTTAAGAGATTATCTAACCTCAACCTTTCGGTGGCCTGAGTCCATCAGCAGGGCTCAGATGCAGAATCATGACTGGTTCCTCAAATAGTTTGTCCAGAACCATGAACACTAAGATATGTAGAAATATCCAAATTCTTTAACATACATTTTGACTAGAAGTCTTTGTAAGTGTTGATGGACAAAGACCACTGAAACTAATGTCAAATAATTGTAAGAGTTTCTATTAGTATTTCCACATTCCTCAAATTATGGCTGCTTACTCTACATGCAAGAGGTAATTGTCTCTTGAGCACGTACTGTTTAATAAAGCAGTTACATCTTGTCAGATCTCTCTCCAAAGCAGGACCAAACACTAAGATGAGAGCAACCACCAAGTCAGAGGTGAGTTACAGCGGTTATGCTTCTTAAAGGTACAGTGCTATTGAAGGGAAATACATCATCACACACTGCAACCAACAGACATGAGTGCATTAGCTTTCTTAAATGCTGCTGCAGCTTTGTCTTAGACAAAACACTGTTCTCTAACATCCTTGGATGTCATGCAGCCCTCAAGGACTTTATATAATAGACCAGTTGTCTTTTGTTTTCGAATTTACTGATGGGGTATGTCACAAAGACAGCTGTAGTGGGTGACGTCAGACCAGAAACAGGAACCAGGAAATAAACAACAGAGAGGTGGAATTTGCTCTTCCTCAGCATTTAATAATGAACAAACAGAAAATAAAAGTTTGTAAGACAAACAAAATGAAGGACACGGCACTTTCGCCAAAATAAAGGGACAAACAAAACGAACTACACAGACAAACACGGTGAGCTGATATTTTAACTATTCTTATTATTCTAACCTCCATCTCCAATCTCCTTCTCCACTCATCTAAAACACAACCCCAAGTGAATGAAAACATGTTGCTTTTATGCAGCGGTACCAAGACTCAATTGCTAATCAATCATTTAATTGGAGTCGCGGTACAACTGCATGTGAATTAATAAAGTGCAATTCCCTGTGCTTGCATATTATTACATTTTACCTGCACGTAAAGTGCTGTGCAATCCTTGTGCCTAAATACAAATATACATTTTAAACAACTTGTTTCCACAGACCCATTTATATCCCGTGCACCAATGACTATACACCAACATTAACACACAACACACAACATATAACACTGACATACACACAGGGGCGGGCAACATTGCCACAGGTATTACAAGTGAACTGATTTTCCTCACTTAATTCCAAACTGATGTTATCCACACTAAATGACTATATATGTGAATTGAATAGATAATGCACTTAAGCAAGGGGAAGATCTGTTACCACAGTGCAAATAACTTTTTACCACCAAATCATACAATAGGGATACCCTAGGGCTTCTCAAACTTGGTCCTGGGGACCCCCTGTGGCTGCTTGTTTTCATTCCAAATTTGCTTAATTATGCCTTTTTACTTGTTTTCAGCTCTTGAACAGTTGCATATTTCAACTTAGCGATAACATTTGATAAGTAACTTGAACTGCAACTGTTTAAGAGCTGAACATAAGTAAAAATGTCTAACTAAGCAAATTATCAGTTCAATTAAGGGTATAGTTTAGTAATTGAGATCTCAGTTGGAATGAAAACCAGCAGGCACATGGGGACCCCGGGACTGAGTTTGAGAAGCCCTGGTATACCCAAAGTTACCTCAAGGGTAAATCCACCCATTGATTTGCATAGGGCATGAGACAAGTAGGTCTTACCCTTTATTGGTTTCACAGAGCAGGTATTGCTTAAAACAAAACAAAAAAAAAAATACATCCAAGTTATTCTCTATAATTGACCTCAGCTATACGTTTTACGACTAACCAATAAAATACAGCAGCATTTTGATTTAGTAATGTGGATTCAGGCTGTTTCAGACCTGGGTTACATTCTCCCCAGCAGCACAATCATATTTCTAACATAAAATTTTAAAAGTGTACTATAAATGAACTTTAATAATATTATTGTTATTATTTTAACATATGTCATGATAACAGAAATATCACCCTGTTCATAAGGCTTTTAATATTTGTACTAACATAATTAGTGGAAATTTCCCAGAGGAAGTGTTTGAACAGATATTTGAATTTATAGGCTCACTTCAATCAATCTCTATTGATTAGCTGAACAATCACTATCATTTCAGGTTCACAAGCAAATTAAGTATTGCCAGACAAAAAGAGTGTCAAATGTAACAGCTACTGTACCACTGAAGGAATGTTTTGACTAAATTGTTATAATTGGCAAGTTAGGAGATCCCTCATTAAACTTTGCTATACATGTTTATAGATGGCATACAATTTATCCTGATCAACAACTATACATATTACACCATCAGTCTCTTCTTCAAGTTATATATAGTTCATTAGATAAGCAATCATTTAAAACCTGAATGCATGCTTTGTGTAATACCTTAAAGTGGCATTCACCATATATTTGTGTTTTTAAATCTGACTGTGTGCCCCTAACAGTTAAGCATTTGCATCAAGATTACGATTATAAAATAATTTTGTTCTTCAGAGTCAGACTAATTCAATTCTTATTGCCTTACAGCAATTTTAAAATTCTAAAAAAAAAACTAAAAAAAAACAAGTAGGCCTACTATGCTGTTTAAGCTATTTTTGAACTCTTGTATATTTTAGTTCAGTGCTGAGCAGATTCACATTTATACTTCATGTAACATTGTCCAGATTTCCAGTAAAAACAAAAAACTGTGAACAAAGCCCTAGTAGTCTAGCCTTGGTCTTATGCTTTAGAGAGTACTGGTGAAAACAGTTTCTTTAGTTTGGGTATTTAAATAGTTATCCTTGGAGTTCTGCAAAAAACTTCAATTCATACCAAACTTTAATCCGTATAAAACATATGAAACTGGAACATAATTCCTGTTATGGAGGAGCCCGGAACTGTAAAGGAAATTAAAAAAAAAAAAAAAGAGAGACAAAAACTGACTATAATTTGATTAAGTCACTCAACAATTTAAAACATATTAAAGAATAAAATATATAAATATCTTATTTTATAAAGGATCTTTTGCAAAGCTCAAACGTTCTATAAAATGTTTTAAAGTAAGCAAGCTATCACAGACAATAGAAACAAGATCTTATTGTGTAAATGTGACTTCAGTTCACTTTGCAACCCCTTGACAAATCACTCCATGAAGTCAAAGCCAGGTTAAAATGCTACAGACTACTGTTACATCATCTTTGTTCAAGGCTACCACCCATTTGAAATAAACCTAAGACCTTTAAAACCTGATGATCGTGTTTTTTAGAAACCCTAAGAGTTATCAATCCACAGTATATCCCTCAATTTAATGCAAGGAGGGAAGTGTTTCTCTGCATCTTAATTCTCCGTGTTGAATTCAGCATTAAACTTAAGAGAATTCTGAATACTTCAAATAGTTACTTCAATGGAACAACTCAGTCTGCTTTTAAAGGTGTGTGAACGAGTGGTTTGCAGGGTGCAGATGTAGTGATGATGCAAGTGCTCCAGACAACGACAGACAAAGTTCACAGTTCAAGCAGTTATTTTATTTCTTTTGTGATTGGTTTGACCGTTCAACTAATAATGCTGGCTCCCCCCAACTATTGGTATTGCCAGAGTATAACCAAAGGGTTGTAGTCCCAAAATCATTATCCAAAACACAGACACACAGCACAGATGCAGGCACGTCTCTGGACAGCGAGTGCTCTAGGTGCAGGCGTGTGATTTAACAGTAGTGTTGTAAGTACAGGTACAGTGCAGTCTGGGTTTTAGCGCTGCATTGACGCGGCAGCTCCCAGGTTCGTATTAGTCGCCTGACAAAAGACAAATACAGACAGTTACAAAACAAACAAAATACTTCACTCACGGGTACTAATAGGTTGTTTCCTTTCTCGGACAGAGTGGTAACCACATCAAAGGAACAGATTATATCATTGCATCCTCAATTACACCCTTAGTCATGCCCCCTGCGATAACTAGTCCATTCACGTCTCCTCCAGTCCATGACTGATACATTGCATACCGCTATAGGTCGATTACGTTGGTCATTGTGACTCTGCCCCCTTCATGGCCGTCTGGCTTCCGACTGACCCTGGAATGAACTGCCAGACCAACCAGTATGAGGCACACTGTTCCTGTTAAAGATTGGGAGGGAGATTGCTGACTATGATTCATTTGCTCTCTGTCACAAGGTGCTATAGCTGTGATCTTTGAAAACTATCACATAATCCCCCTGATTACCTAAACTTCCTGTATTCAATAGGTCGGTGAGCAGTTTCATTAGTTCTAGCTCTGATATCATCATAGAGATCAAATGTTATAATCATGCAATTACTGGAAGAAATATACTAGGATAGTTAAAAAAAAAAAAAAAAAAAAAAAAAAAAAAAAGATATAGTGCAAAATTACAGACACTACCACAACACCTTATTAAGTTTTAAAATTATAGGTCCCAGGACATAGCCTTATTCATCACAGACATTTGTTTAAAAAAATATTTAAAGAATTATTCAATTTCAATATGAACTGAGAAGAAATCAATGCTTACTGTTAAATATAGTTCCGGACTTTCCTCAATATATAGAATCCTGAACGATATAAAACATTTATGTTATGATAACTTCCTCTGGGTGTTATTTTATACTACATACTAAGCAGGCAAATGTAATAGGTTTAAATAACAGATGTATAACTTCCTGTGTATACATTGCTACTTTGACATGAGAAAAAAGCAATAGGAAGTCATCTTACTATACCAGTATAGTATATATTATTACAGTCATATGTTATATTTCTCTGATTTATATTAATGCTTAAAAGGAAAGTCTAAATAATTAAAAAGGTATTTTTCTGTAGGCTACTTTCTTTCGTTCGGTATGTCGTTACTTGTGTCTTTATGATAATCTCTCTCCCATGCAGCAGTGACTTCCAGTGTGAAAAAAAGAGATGTATTTGGCTCTATCCATTCATGCGGATATGTTTAACAGATTAAATACTCTAATTGCATCTCATTAACACTACATTGTATTTATAATGATGTAAGCCTAAAGCATTTTTTAATGAGGGGATTTGTATTTTGTTATGCACAATAACTACTACAGACATTGTAATTTAATGTAAAATCTCTTTTAAGGGGTGGAAATAAATTGCAGATTAGCATGATGATTTGGTGCTGGGCCACTGAAGGTTAGTCAAGAACCACTGACTTAGCATAAAATGAAGAGCTTTATACTAACTACTAACTACTTTAAATACTCTATGTGATTAGATTAGCATATTTGTTACGAAAAGAAAACAAATAACATTTGTACTTAGCATGTACTCTAAGTAAGCTGCCAAGTCTTTGTTATTTCTGACAGCAGTTCTTATTCCTTATTCATCAAGTTTTTCTTTTTGTTTTAATGTAGATTTTTCAGCACAAATTGATTGATCGTATTCAAACTCTGGATAAGCAACTATTGAATTCATTGTGTCTATTCAATTCTAATAATCCTGGCTAAAATGCATTGTTTAAGGTGCCAATAGCAACTAATACGTTGAGAGGTGAATTTTCCTGTGATCTACCACAGTAGGATGAACCTTGTACCGCTGAACAAATCAAAATATACTCCAATCTAGTTTAGCTCTAAGCATGGCAAGTGTTGCCATCTTTTAACTTAAAATTATTAGCATAGTCATAGTATTGATTACATATATATTTGTGGAGATCTAAAGGGTGCATTCCCCTATCCATCTGATAAGAGTGGAATGGATGATTTGATGTTTGTTTTGAAGGTGCACTCAAGCATGGAAATTTCCTGGGGGCTTACACTAGAAGTTAACAGCTACTAAAGTGTTTCAATCTTCTTCAGATTCTTGTCATGGCTCTGTTCTTGTCATGACCTTGTGGCTGTGTTTTGCAGCAAACATTGTAAATCCAAAGGGTGTTCGTAAAAGGTGACAAAAGAAAGCACACAAACCACTGACAATCCCCTGTCCACCTCTCGCCTCTTTTACTTCTCTTGACCAAGTTTTAAAATAAAACATTATTTGTTAATACTGAATTAAAGATGTTTACTGTGAAATAATCCAATGTGAATAATTACACATGTAGTACATTATTTTTTCATTTGTCTAATATGTTATAGTTTATACTGAGACACACCACGTACAATGGTTAACTCTGCTTGTAAAAAGTATTTTTTTCTGTAATTTCATTGTACTCTTAATTAAAAAATTAAAGCCATCAATACAGTATATTACAAAAAATAAATTACAAATTCACAACAAGTGGCATTTGATGTCAAATATTACCTCCAGCAATAAGGAACGTTGTTGGCTTATCAATGAAAATTGTCTCAATTTTTAATGCGTATACCTGTACATCACAGAATACTATTTGAGTCCAGAAAACCACGTAGAAGAGCAATTGAAAGAATGTGACCCCATGAGTCCCCATGTCAGCAGCGGTACTTCTGAATACAATTCGTTTTTATGAGGCCCAACTCAAGGCCCAACGACACCTCCAGGGCAGCTTTATTTGCCCCTCCAAAGGTTGAGACTAATGCTTGGGTTTCAGGTCATTCTAAAGGGTAAATGGGTGAGCATACCGTACATTATTTATTAGGTCGTGTATACAACCAAGGCCATAAAAAATGATGTGCTTTATTACAGGTAATTTCTTTATTAAACAAAAAAGAAAACTGCATAAAAGTATTTCAATGTGTGTCTTCAGATCTAAATATCACTATCAATGAATTCAAATGATTTTATCATATGGTTGGAGCCTTAATTAGCTATTAGACAATGACCTTATTAAGACTCCAGCCACATTCCCACAGGCTTTACTGGGGAACTTTTTTTGTTATTTTGAGATCAGACAAAAGTATACCAGCACACATATATATAATGTAAAATATATATGTGCTGGTATACTTTTTAAAATATATAATGATATAATACAATCTGGATGAAGTAACAACTGAATTCTTACTAGACTGAATTTATTTCTTATGAAGTAACCATTTACCAATGATATATAGTTACTGGTTATGTTCCTATTAGAATATATGTGTTAGACATGAGGTTCAGTATGAATATTGCGTCTGGAATTTAGAATTAATTATCTTCATATGAATTAAATTGTCATTTCTAACATATTATTATTATTATTATTATTATTATTATTATTATTATTATTATTATTATTTACTTGCAGTAAATAAAGTGTTACCCAACTGTATATATGTTTTAGTACACCAATCAGTTTATCCATGCTCAAAATCTGGCAAGAAAATCAGGTCAGCTTTTTCAACTCCTGCAGCTTGCACTCATTTTTGCAGCTTGCACCCACCTTGTCCCTGTACACTAAATCATGCTTTGGTCAAGTTAAAACTGCAGCGTCCTAGCTTCCTAGTTTAAATGTCTGTTTTACAACCTAGAAAATGTATTTTAACAGCTGTTCAACACAAAGATCACTTTGCCTGTTCATGCACTGCTTATTCGTTTTCTTTTAATGTACGGACAGGGGTGTTAGCTAAAATGAATATTTTATAAACACCATCACAGCATAATAACTCAAATGCATGGAAAGGCAGGTTTGCTAAAGGTTGCGGATCTCCCATAAAACCAACGTTAACTTGAATAACCACAAAATAAATACTAGGACTGTAGAAGAGCCTTATGTAGTGTTACAGTTCTGATGAATGAAAATACATGTGTTTATGGGTACATTGGCTCTCAGCAACCTTTTGTTAAATCTCCATCATATCTGCACAAGCAAACTGCTGTTTTGGCAAGGACAAGCTTCTGATCATATGAACAGATTATAACTTTTATTTTTTAAACTGTTATTTACAAATGCAAGATAGATGCTTTCCCATTGTAAATACAGGGATCTCTAGAAACAGACACCGAAGAAATCATTGACACTAATATGAATTGTGAAACTGAAATAGATAAGTTTGGTTACAGACTATTAGCTAGATATAACATTAAAGAAAATCCTGAATTTAATGTAGCTTTTAGTATGGACATTCTTGGTTATTTATCTTAATTAGCTCATCATTACTGCTGATTGAATATAGCCGTGATTCAGTAAGTAACGATGATGAACTAATTAATATAAATAACCAAGAATGCCCAGAGTAAAAGCTACATTAAATTCAGGATTTTATTTAATGTTAAATGTAGCTGATAGCAATGCAAAACTCAGAAAAATCATCTTTAAATCATCTCAGTTTAATTGATTTATTTGTGATTGTTTTAATTGGCATATAATATTATTGACATTTTTGTACTTAGACATCATCAATAATAATGGAGAGGGGAAAAAAATAAACAAATTGGTTTCACATCCCGGTGCATTTACTTTTCCACAAATCAGTTTTTTTTTCTTTCTCTCTGTAATACTGTATTCTTAACCTGTTGTTTTTTTTTTCTTTTTTTCTGTCATGTCAGGTTTAAAATATATTCATTAGCAGCTGCCAGCCTCCAAGGTAAAAATGTCAGCAACTCATCAAGACAACATCTATAGATTTCAGCTTACAGCCATCTGTCTTTGTCCCCAGAAGCAATGAAACCATTAGATGGGAAACACCTTGTAATGACTGCTTTTGTCTTTTGACTAATATTATGTAAAATTCAGGACAAAAAAAGTGTAAAATGGCTTGGGTCCCAATTTAACATAACATATGCATTCCAGTGGCTTAAAATAATAAAGATTTTATTATTGCCAAAAGCTGTTCTGTGTTCTTGAGGCCAGGCAGTACAACAGCTACAGCTTCAGCTTCAGCAATGGTACTGTAGTACCATCAAAAAACAAAAAACTGTTTATTTTGCTGAGAACTGAACCACAAGCTCTCTAACTTGTTTACCCTGAAAATGCAATCTTAAAGTTCTGAAGTGCTATATTTCTTTTATTTTGGTGTTACAGAAAGGTTAGTGTTATTGAACATCCTGTAGGGTTTAAAACACAACACATGACTTCCCCTAGCCTCCTGCTAAGTCCAAGAAGAGGTGGCTGATATTCCACTTACATTTTGCTGAGCCTTGTGTGAAGCTGGAGTATTGGAAATGTATTCAGAGTACACTGTCCAGTAACACATACTGTGCCTGAGAAATACAGGCGATTTTTTAAGCGGAACAACAACGAATCATGTAGGAAATCAGTGAAAGCCTTATCTCACTGACAGTAGTCGAGAACCCAGAGCTGCAAACGCACTGCGCTCACAAATGTAAATGATTAGGTAATGAATGCAATTGAGCCTTGATTGCAATTAATGACAATATGCTCCAGAAGCTCGGCAAAACATGGGAAAGCATGTTAGGATTTTGCTCTGACTATGCCGCCTATATTTCGAAAGCATACAGTGAAATGATCCTAGGTAAAAATTTAGATTTTGTGCATGTAAGATCCCTGCCACTTGGTCCACTATTGCATTACTGTTTAAGTTCTTTGTGTGTACCAATTTTTACCTGATTGTGTTGTGGAATTGAGGGTGGGATTTTTAAACCATTTTGTACCTGTTTTATGGTCCTTAAAATAAGTGCCCATAAATACTATTTAATTTTGTAAAAAAAAAAAAAAAAAAAAATTGCTAAAAACCAGAAGCCTTAATTATACCTATTAAACATGGAATGGCACTTTAGTACCAGAGCTGCCATTTAGTCATAAAAACAGACATTGTTTTAAACATTAACAAGTTAAAGCTTTGTGTATCTATTATCTTTGTCAGTGTTAGCATTTGACAGGGAGGAAGAGGGGGAACTTAAAAAAAGGGAAGACTCCATTGTGATGGAAAGTTAACATTTTCTCAGTTTGACTGTTACTGGTTGGTTACTGACTGAAGACAAATTGAAATGTTGTAGGGGGAGCTACCTATTTGAACCAACAGTTTGTTTTACATTGGTAACCCACATTTCCTTTCAGTTCAAGTTGGTTTTAGTAAACTGATATGGACTCTAAAAGAGAACATTAAAAATCATAGTAAGTTCAGGAATTTGGATGTACTGGACTTTACTTACTGCGTGAGATAGATTGAGGAGTGTTAAATATTATCTTATTTCCAATCAGAAGCACCTTTCAAAAAAATTGAAAAGTTCCACCCAAAAGAAACCACACGTGTCACTACTCTTAAATTTTTAAATGTTTTGCTCCTCAGTGGTCGATGGAAGGAATGCTTGCAAAGTACACCGTGTTGACAGTTTGGATACACCACCTGCCTTTTCTCATCACTAAACAATTGACCATTACCTCTTACTACAGTAATCCAGTATCTTACACCTTTCAGCATCTGATGGAAGGTTTAAAAAGTTACAAAATAACGTTTTTAAGTGTGTATATGTCAATACACCCAAAACTTGAAAGGCTTGCCAACAATATTCACTTTTCATGACCATCTAAATAGTGTTGACATAAAATAGTACTATGCTCCACCACTTTGGGAATTACCAGGGATTGTGGACACCTCAGCCACGCCTCAGGACCCATTGCATACCAACCCTGTCCATAAGCCCTTGTAATTCCCTCTGCGTCCTGTCTTTATCTTGAGGAGACAATTGGGAGTAAATTGAGGTGTGAATAAGCAAGTGAAATGCCAGATTAACCTTTACGAGATTGTGCCAAAAATTCCAGAGTTTTAGTTGACATTTTTATCCTCCAAGGAAAATGTTTTGAAAATAAATCCCGATAGCTTTAGTAATTGTTTAATATTGCTTGTGAAAAAAAGAAACAGCTTATCCGAATCCAACATATAGAAACCATATCTTATTGAATTAGCACAAACCAGTATATATGCACCTAAATAAAGCCAAGCCACAACGGTGCTAATAATTTAGTGTTAGCAAATTGACAGACATTTACCTTAACATAGGACTATACTTTTGCCAGTACATTGTAACATGGCATAACCAGGTACTAGTCCATGAACTCTTTGAACCAGTCTATTACACTTACACTCTAGACAAAAGGTATCTATTATCTTATTTCATGCATGGCATGAAACATAATCTAATCCAGTATTGTGTTGGAAAACCTTGGAAACAATTTAATACTGTCATTTAACTTGTTTCTAGCTTGACCAGGTTTTTTCAGATGGTAGAAACTCGCTGGTATGTCAGTGTGCCAGCTGTGAATCAACTTTTAAATATATTCCCTCAAGTAGTAGCTTTTTCATTTTGTCTATAACAGGAGACCACAATGAAAGCTCAACTTGTATATACGTGACCATAAATACTGAGCAAAAACCGAATTGGGTAACAATTATATCTTCAACAAGATAATCCCAGCAATGCTCTGCCTCAAAGCCAGCCAAAAACACTGTGCTACTACCAAAGTAGACAATCCTGTGCCTAACACTGACACATCGTTCAATCAAATGAGCTGAAACTAGTCTTTCAACAATCAATAGCATAACCTTTGCGGTCCACTATTGGATGTTAGAGCTGTCCGTAACAGGCATCTCATTTGAATATTTTAATATTAATGACCACAGCGAGTCCACATTTTTATTACTTGAAACCTTCACAAGTAAGAGAGTGTTTTAGTTTGTAACAAAAACAAAAGGGTCTCAATATCGCAAAACAATAGGAATTTTGGTTACTAATAACAACTCTGCTGGAGGTCATCAAGTTTGGATTCATATTGCTTCATACAAATTACACAATTTACTAATTTACTTAGGTTGTTGTCAAAATTCCTACAGTGGATTATATATTACAGAAAAGTCGGCACTCTTTTAAAACAGGTTGGCAGTGAAATAAATGCACTCACTGTTGATAAGAAAGAGACTGTTGTTGCTTGGAATTCTGTTACTTTCTTCCTCTCTGCCACAGACATTGTTGATTATCAGGATGACCCCACTAACTCTTCTACTAATATAGACATGAACAGTTGGGAAAAAAAAAAAAAAAAAGTTTTACTCATTAGAGTCCTATTGCTGATTTCACAGCTCATTCTGACAGCATGCTTATGTAGCCCATTCACATAACTCCACATGTGACAGCTGCAAGGCAAACAAATAACCCTCTCACTACCGCACTGCACATGTACTACACATAGCATAGTTACACCCCCAATACTCAGCTCAATCAAAGTTATTATGTTTGGCATCTATATGCCATTTTATTAAACAAAAGGTCAATGAACTCACATATTGAGAGTTTACAATCTGTTCTACATATTTAAATTCATGACATTCACATGACTGGAGTTATATATATATATATATATATATATATATATATATATATATATATATATATATATATATATATATATATATTTTTTTTTTTTTTTTTCTTTTTTTTTTCTTTTAGACAATAGCATCAATTGCTTCACAAAACAATCAACTCTTTTGGGAGCAGCACATGACTGTTTATCCACAGAGTTTCATGAGGTGCATTGTTTTCCACTGAGGCCTATGTAGAGACTTCATTAAGATGAGTGACTTGAGGCGTATTTGAACCCAGACTTCCAGAGGTCAGTGCAACCTACTGAGGCACTTGAATATGGGTATTGCCTAAACAGTACAACTCACAAAAATTGTATTCCCTAGCTGATACTTAAAACCTTTGATACACTATGAGAAGTAGGCACGATCTGATGACATTTACAAAAGGTTATGTACACTGCCTTTTTAGGCACTCTGTAACTTGCTTACAGATTTCATAAATGTTTTTTGCAACAGCATCAGGACCTGTTATTGCATGGTGCAATAATATGTTGATAATGACACAATCAATATCCTGCAATGACACGTCATCAAAAAACAGATGCATTCTAGACGTAGCAAAGGTGAAGTAAGGCATTACTTCTGTTTAATTTCTTTAACTATCTTCACAACCAGAATGACACTGAATGCACAACCTGCAGTATTGATAGCACGGTTACTCTGTAACTCATTAGGCCTACATTTGTCTGCCATTAAATGTTGGCACATTCCATTAACTTTTCAACAATCATTTATTTTACCTGTTCTCTTGCTGAAGGCTCTTCTTTTCCTTTTCCAATTTCTTACTCAGGTGTTGGCATTGCAGTACTGGCCAATATGTGTTTGGAGCTGGCCAAGTATAGAAGAGGATCCTGTGTGTGAAAACCCAGAGAGATTAAATTAAAAAATGATACTATTAATTGAGAACCTTACCATTGCTCTAGAGCTATCTTTGGGGTTAAGTGGATGTAAAATGTTAATTAAAACCCTTAGTCATTTCTTCCATATTAGGCTTTTATTTAAATTTGTTGCACATTCTGTTATTTCCATTTTGAGTCCCATTTTAAAAATAATTAGTAATTATATTGTCATTTGTAGGAGTAGAAGTGTTCCAGAAGTCATCCAACCAAATTACCTATCACACATGAGAAGCATGGCAAATGAAGCATAGAAATAGAAATAATGTTCACCATCTAGTAACATGACATAACAATATACAGTATTACAAACTGAGCTCCAACATTTTTGGTTGTTATGGTCCATGCCAGAATAAAGGGAGCCTTCATATAGCAAAACATGCATACCTGTCTTAGGAATAAATGTATAGAATGTTAATCTTGGACAACTAGAGTTCATTCATTTAGATCACATTATGTTGGCCCTCAAAAATGATTTAGTTGTGCAGGACATACCCTGCATAATCAAAATCACTGCAGTGTTCCTCTGAAGACTTTACACAACTGCTTCTAATATTAGTAGCAGTTATTACCAGATGACAAATTGACTTCTGCTTCAGAAGATATCTTTATAAGTTGACAAGCTCAGTGTGTCTCTATTTCACTGGAACGTACAGAATATGGAATTTGTGTTTGTATGCAATTTGTTATTTTTATTGGAAGTATATTGTTATGTTCACTTATGCTGTCAGTCACAAATTACAAAACAAGTCAAAGGTAGTACTGAAATGTACTGGAATTGTAAAACAACAAACAAACAAACAAACAAACAAACAAAAAAAAAAAAAAAAAAAGGAAAACCATCTAAAGTACTGTATGACAAATTATTATTTGCCATTAAACCATTATGATGATGGAGTTTATCTCTCAGGTATTATACTGTCTGTTCTACCTGATTGAAATGATCTCACTCCTGTAAATTAATATTAGCATTTCTATCCTTACAAAAATAAATACTGTATAGCAGCTACAGCACTGCCTGCATTTAAAGTAATCCAATGTTCTTCTAAAGTGACTGTATCAGCTTCCTTGTACAGCCACTATATGCCCATATTTGATTACAACCCTGCTTTACTATACCATGCAGGAAATATTTCACTCACTGCGTGGAAAGACCTTTTTTAGGAAGTTGAAGAGCTGCTACGTCAGTGCAGTGCAAACCCAGCATACTTCCTTGTGGAATTCATTTGATAGGAATTATGCAAAATCAGACCTCAGTGTGTTTTCCTGTGGCCCTCTAATACTCTTATGTGGCAGATATGACTGTCCAAACAGTGTATGATATCATCATTTAAAATTGTACACCCACGTGCTAAAGCTATAAATACAGATCGATAGATACTCTACAGCACCACAAGTTTTGAGACTTTTATGATTCAGCTGCCCAGTAGTGTGGCAAATAGATGATTGTTTGGGTGAATGATACTTAAATGATTCACTTCTTTGTAAATGTTTCTTATTAATTTACAGCATGATCTGCTTTAAATAATTTAGCCTGTGCCAGAAATGTTTCAGCAAATAATGAATATAACAATATATATCATACAATCTTTATATCAACACTTAATAAATGCACAATGCCAAGTGCTGTTTTTTTTTTTCAAAGTGATGTACCAAAATACAAGTACCTACTAAACAAACTACTTGAAAAACAGTATTTTATAAAATACATTTTTAAAATTACAATAAGATTTGCCAAGTAAAAAAAATATGCTCAACTGTAATATGTAATACTCAGTAATTGTTGTGAGAGGATATAGTCACTCAATAAAAAATGACATTTTGAACAGCTCATCATTTCCTGTCAAACTGTGGGTACACGGTATTATTTTATTTGGCAAGAACTTGTGGCATTTTGGATAGTTTTCCCTGACCCATCCCTACCACTTACAGGGAAGCTCTGGGGGTGCTGATGGGAGTCATAACGGGTGTTACCCATCCACATTTCCGTTTCCTCATACACACCTGCATCCTGAATGATAGCTCTTCATATCTATCACCATTAATCACTAGAATACAACAATGCTGTCAATTTTCCAGAACTAACAGTTATTGTATCATCACAGTAACAGTCCGAATGGATAGAAAAAACATGACATGACTTTAAGATAAACATAATTGAACTTGAGGAACATAGTCTGCAAATGGATTATTGCAGAACAAATAAAAACGTATACCATATTTATTCATCCGTGCTTGAATAGATAAGACAATGCACTAAAATAACACAAAGTTTTCTCCTCCCTTCAGCACATTTCCCCTTAAATCAAACACACATGAATGTATAAATAGATATAAACACATACACAAACAAGACTATTATTATTATTATTATTATTATTATTATTATTATTATTATTATTATTGTTGGTGTTGTTGTTGTTATTATTATTTCTTTACACAGCTTTGCAAATGTTTGAAATATTGTATTTGAGTCCTTCCTCGCCACTATGCTGCTTTGCAAACAGCAGTATTGATTTTTCTTAATGTATGATGGTGGTTAAATGCTGATAGTTTAGGGTTATAGCAATTAAAAAAATAAATAATCTGAGAACAAATGGAATTCCACCACTATCAGTAAGGTTTGAGATGATTGGGAGTCCACTGTGCAGCTGCATTGTATACTGTAGCACCTGTATGTACCTGGGGGTCACATTTTGCAATGTTAAAGGATAGTGTGCATATTTGGAATTTTCATTTTCAGCCTTGTGGTGTTCAATGTATACTGTTTATAAAAGTACAAACTTTCAGCAACACATTGTGCTTCTCCAAAAAGGGGTCTTTGTGGCACAATGGGTTAATGCATTTTAAATCTGGAAAAACTAAATGTGTTGTGCTCTGTCAAACTACATAGTACTCAGTTAATTGAACTTGAAGACTGAACTGCATCACCACTCCCTGAGGGGGGGGGGGGGGTTGAGTATGTGGCCTACATGTTAACATGGCATTATCACTGTATTTGTGATTTACTTGCTGTGGGTAAAAGATAAGACATTAGCCCTTCACTATCACCAAAATTCCTCACAAAATAATACACAAGCTATACTATGTTGGTTGTCTAATGATGAATAGTACAACAGTATCTTCAAATAGCTCTGTTTATGTTACCATTGTTCCATCCAATATAAACAGTTCACAAAACAGCCTGAAAAAACCCCAGCAACCTGATTGGCTAACAACATTCAATAGCTGTGTAAATATTTCAGTATGAATGTACAGTATGGAACCCTTCTAACCTGGTCACTGGCTTCCTATACATACGGCAAGCTAGCCCTGTCATGAGGGTTAGATTTAAAATAGTTTGAACCAAATCAAAACATTTGTTTGGCTAAACAAATCTGTAGATCTAGTCAAACTTTCATAACTTTATTTTTAACAGGTCTGCCTCAGATACAGTGCTGAAAGCAGTCTTTCCCTGCCTTTATAAATATTTTTTACTTTACTTGGAATGTCCACAGAAAAAGGAAAAGAAGATAAACTAATGCAAAAAACTTTTTCTCTAACATAGAACTTGGTACACCAAAGACTGGCTCAAGAACAAAACAACACAGGTGGCAAGTGGTTTCAAAGTACACCTCTGTGAGAAAATGTAAATTAAGATATATGTGGTAAATGAATGACAGAGACAGATCTGACAGATCACATTTATGTGCACAGATAATATGAAATGTTTTGCTAAGTGACAAGATGGCTCATTAGCATACATTCTGCTATAACCTGATCAGTTATTTTAATGCAATGCAGATCAGAATAAGACATCTGCTGTAGGCTCAGTGTACAGCTTCACAAAAACTTAGGTAATTATCACAGCTTTAGAATTAAGTAGCAAGAGATACCACTGGTTTCTATACAAACTTCCAACACCAAAAATCCTACTATTTTGTAAATACATTTAACATAAATCACAATGCAAAGTTATTATTATTATTATTATTATTATTATTATTATTATTATTATTATTATTATTATTATTATTATTATTATTATTATATGTGGGTCTGAAAATGAAACATAAATAGATATTCCAGCATATTTGTTAAATATATTTTACATTTGTAATGTTCTGAACATTCTGTAAACAAATGACAACTTTTTAAATTCATATTCATTTGTTTTCTAACAAAGGGCCGGACTAAATCAAACCCTGGTCATGCTTACGAAAGAGTGTTTATGTGATAATATCATTAGTTTCCATATCGCATTTTCTTTATCCCGAATCCAAAAGTAGCCATTTCCAATCCGTGAAATAGGCAGAGAGAAGTTTTGTAGGAGTAGGGGGGACCACCGAAAGCTGTTGACCAATCCCCAACCGGTATTTGTGACATTTCGAAGGGTCGGAAACAATTGATAAGTTCAATACATCTTACTTGACATATCAGTATAAAGCCAATTTTAGAACAAAAACAATCTAAAATCTTAAGAAAATCATAAACTTCTTACCTCTTAAGAACTAAGACAGTTCTCACTTCTGCCATAATCTAAATACCTCTAGCTGTTGGTATCTTAAGGTAGTAAAGCCATACAAAGTCAGGTCATATCTTGACATGCTTTACTGGAATTAAACAGTATTATATGGGGAAAGAACACAAAGAATAGATGAAGGTACGGGACATTACAGTTCACAAGCTAATTACATAATTCTGTAAGTCTTTCAATTGTCAATGTAGGTATCAAATTCTGGAGTTTAGTTTACTGCTTTTTGGCAGATGTCTGATTTTCTTATTTCCTGCTAAGTCAGCGAAACAAGGGGGATTTCAATTACATTACATGGTTGACATACTTTATATAGTGGGGTGTGTGTGGTGTAAAAAAGTGTGTGCATTTATTTATGTTAATTGTTTGTTATACCCCCCCCCCCATTTTTAAGTTTAATGTGAGGACTAAAGTCAAAGTCACCTCAGATTTTAGTGTAAAACTCCAGCTGGTGTGGTACTCCTCACGTAAATAAAATAAAATAAAAAACAGACACCTTGAATGAAGGTTTGGGATGTCAAGTATAGATCTGTCTAGAAAACTAAGTGAATGTGACTGCAAAGATCTATCAACACATCGAGGGCCTTAAAAATAGATTGGAATTTTGTAGCCCATTTACGACAAAGCACAAAAAAAATATCACAGCTCAGCATGGCTATTCCAAGGTTCCTGTTCTGAGAACATGGGGACATACATCACATTATGAAATGCTCAAGGTTCTATGCAAGTCAAAGTGGAAAACTTAGGGCATAATGAAATGAATTGCTAACCAATACACATCTAGTCTTGGGCTGCATTAATCTATAGGTTAATACATTTAAAAATAAACAGTGTAACACATTATAACAAGGCAAAGCGGTTCAACACAAGCACTCAGCTAATGGCATATTTCTAATAAAACCCTCAAAGTAATTGTAATTTAAAAATAGAAATGTATTCCTTCAATGTAAAGCTGAATGTTTATATAGCTAAAGAAGGGAAGGAACCAAAAACAACACAGCAACATAATTTACAATATGAAAAGCATGTGAGTTTAAAAGAAGTGACAACGCTGTACTTTTTAATCACAAGGTTTGATTGGTTTCCAAGTCTTGTTGACATTAAGACCTGAGTGTCGAGCAATAGTCAAGGTTTGGGATAGGTCTTGTTATTTAATTGATCTCTGGCTAGAAATGTTGAAGTAATTTGTTATTCTTTGGTGCTAATGCATGTAGGCTCTATTTTGAAATTATGGGGGTTATTTTCAAAGGAGGTCCTCTGAAGGACAGTATTTTCCCCATCGATTTGAAGTATTTTCTAAAGCTGCAGAAAACTGCAGAAAACACGACAGGAATCTATACGTAAGTTTGGTTCATTATTTATTCTGATGCTTTATTTTTGGTGGAATATATAATGATCTAAGAATATGTGTCTATTTTAATTCTAATTCTAATTTTAACCTTTGTGTCCTAACAAATTCATACTCCAATTCACCTTCAGATACTACAACTGTCATTACATTGGTCCCTGTGGTTTATACTGATAACTTTTCCACCGTTTTGATTTGATTACATCTCATTATATGTACCACTACTTGTGACCTAACATACAGACTTGTTGTGATATGCAACAAAGCTTTTGGATTCACTTCCTATGTATACTGTTTGTAAAGCAGCTTAAGAGCTTCTATATATATTCCATTGTATTCTTAAACAAGATATAATTTAACTTAACATAGAATGTAATATGAGATAAGAAATATTATTTGTAAGTAGTTGCTATATAATTTTTGTGTACTACCATTAGAGGGAAATGTGAAATATTGTCACTAGGAAGGCTTGCTGGTTCATGTATTATATGTAAAACTTAACAACAGACTAAGGCTACATGTCCATTAAAAATATTACTCTGCCTTACTTTAAACACACACCCACATGTAGACCTTACATTTTTTTGTGTCACAATCTCATCATCACTCACCAAAGCATGTCAGTCAGGGTGACACTTAAAGAAATGGATATGGGCTGACAAAAAATATAGTTGTATACTGCAGAGTGAAGCTAGAAGCTCGTCCATTAAACACTTAGCAGTGCTACATTTCAAAAGACTTCTTGTCGAAATTAGAACCTAAATAAGCTAGTCATAATATGACCTTTTTAACAGTGGTTTCATCTGATCAGAGCCTTGCTCAATGGTATCGAGCACAATTACAAATGCACCACTATAACCACCAGTGCTCAGATTATGGGACAAATAGCAGGGGCCCTAAAATGTGAGCCTGAAGTGACAGCCAATCAGTGTTTTCTTCTCAGACTTCAAAAGAACATACAAACTCCAGTATGTAGATCATAGTATTCCAGGACATACAAGAAGGTTATCAATAGAAAATCAACGTATTTGTCATGTTTGATTTATTTAAGTTTTTTTTTTTTTTCAAGGAGTCAACACAGAAGTACCGTAAAATATTTAGCGTTATTACATTGGAGAAAATCAAGTACTTTAAATGTAGTGTATTACCCTGTTGGGTCTTTAAATAGCTATGTTTTCAATTAAATAACTATATGGAGTCAGAGATCAGCAAGTAATATGCCAACAGAGAATCTGACTGGAGCGGAGTGGTGCCAAAATTCCATTCACCGCTCATAATATCCTCCACTCCGCTCCACTCTGCTCCACTCTTTCTTCAGTTCCACTCTAGTGCGTGCGATTCCTGCTCCACTCCCCTGCTCCAGACAAAATAGGCACGCTTCGCTCATATGGTATTAAAAATAAATAAATTAATAAATACAGAGGCTCCCAAAAGTATTCACCCCCTTTGTACTTTTCCACATTTTATTGTGTTATAACACAGAATCAAAATTGATTTAATTAGTTTTTGCCACTGATCAACATAAAAAAGTCCATAATGTCAACGTGAAAAATAGAATCTAATAATTGTTCTAATTTAATTACAAAAATAAAACAGAAAATAATTGATTGCATAAGTATTCACCCCCTTTGCTATGACACACCTAAATAAGCTCTGGTGCAACCAATTGTCTGTAGAAGTCACATAATTATTTGAATGGTCCACTTGTGTGCAATTAAGGTGTTTCACATGATTTCAGGTTAAATATATCTGTCTCTGGGAGGTCCCACAGTTGGTTAGTACATTTCCAAACAAAAACTACATCATGAAGACGAAGGAACATTCAAAGCAAATCCGGAATAAGGTTCTTCAAGAGCACCAGTCAGAGGTAGGATATAAAAACATTTCCAATGCACAGTAAAGTCACTAGTCAGGGAGGCCACCAAAAGGCCTATGGCAACTCTAAAGGAGTTACAGTCTTCCACGGCTGAGCTAGGAGACACTGCATACGGCAACAGCCTGGTTGCTTCACAAAACTGACCTTTATGGGAGAGTGGCAAAAAGAAAGCCATTGTTGAAAAAAACTCACATCATATCTTGGCTAGAGTTTGCCAGAAGGCATGTGGGAGACTCTGAGACCAAGTTGAAGAAGATTCTATGGTCTGATGAGACCAAACATCATCCTGAGAACACCATCCCTACAGTGAAGCATGGTGGTGGCAGCATCATGCTATGGGGATGTGTGACAGGATAACCTAAGTGAGGAGACTCAGAGACGAAAAGTGCAGCAAATAAAATATTTTTAATTAAATAATAATTACCAAACAAAAAGGCATGATGGCCAGATAAACAGAACAAACACAAAACACTGTTAACAATAAATCCTAAACACAAAATACACACTCGCTCACATAGGTACTCACTCTTGCATAAGAACATAAGAACATAAGAAAGTTTAGAAATGAGAGGAGGCCATTTGGCCCATCTTGCTTGTTTGGTTGTTAGTAGCTTATTGATCCCAGAATCTCATCAAGCAGCTTCTTGAAGGATCCCAGGGTGTCAGCTTCAACAACGTTATTGGGGAATTGATTCCAGACTCTCACAATTCTCTGTGTAAAATTAATGCCTCCTATTTTCTGTTCTGAATGCCCCTTTGTCTAATCTCCGTTTGTGACTCCTGGTCCTTGTTTCTTTTTTCAGGTCGAAAAAATCCCTTGGGTTGACATTGTCAATACCTTTTAGAATTAGGTCGCCGCATAGTCTTCTTTGTTTAAGACTGAATAGATTCCATTCTTTTAACCTGTCTGCATATGACATGCCTTTTAAACCCAGAATAATTTCGGTCACTCTTCTTTACACTCTTTCTAGAGCAGCAATATCTTTTTTTGTAGCGAGGTGACCAGAACTGAACACAATATTCAAGGTGAGGTCTTACTAATGCACTGTACAGTTTTAACGTTACTTCCCTTGATTTAAATTCGACACTTTTCGCAACGTATCCGAGCATCCTGTTGGCCTTTTTTATAGCTTCCCCACATTGTCTACATAGACATTTCTTAGTCAACAAAGATTCCTTTTTCATAGATTCCATCTCCAATTTCAGTATCTCCCATATGATATTTATAATGTACATTTTTATTTCCTGTGTGCAGTACCTTACACTTTTCTCTATTAAATGTCATTTGCCATGTGTCTGCCCAGTTCTGAATCTTGTCTAGATCATTTTGAATGACCTTTGCTGCTGCAGCAGTGTTTGCCACTCCTCCTATTTTTGTGTCGTCTGCAAATTTAACAAGTTTGCTTACTATACCAGAATCTAAATCATTAATGTAGACTAGGAATAGCAGAGGACCTAATACTGTTCCCTGTGGTACACCATTGGTTACCACACTCCATTCTGAGGTTTCTCCTCTAATCAGTACTTTCTGTTTTCTACATGTTAACCACTCCCTAATCCATGTACATGTGTTTCCTTGAATCCCTACTGTGTTCAGTTTGAGAATTAATCTTTTATGCGAGGCGTTGTAAAAAGTTTACTGGAAATCTAAATAAACCATGTCATATGCTTTACAATTGTCCATTATCGATGTTGCATCCTCAAAAAATCAAGCAGGTTAGTTAGACACGATCTCCCTTTTCTAAAACCATGTTGACTGTCTCCCAGGACCCTGTTACCATATAGGTAATTTTCCATTTTGGATCTTATTATAGTTTCCATAAGTTTGCATATAATAGAAGTCATGCTTATTGGTCTGTAGTTACCTGGTTCAGTTTTGTTTCCCTTTTTGTGGATCGATATTACGTTTGCAATTTTCCAGTCTGTCGGTACAACCCCTGTGTCAAGAGACTGTTGCAGATCTTGGTTAGCAGTTTGTAAATAACTTCGTTCATTTCTTTGAGTACTATTGGGAGGATCTCATCCGACCCAGGGGATTTGTTTATTTTAAGAGCTCCTAGTCCCTTTAACACTTCTGCCTCGGTTATGCTAAAGTTATTTAAAACTGGATAGGAACTGGATGACATGTGGGGCATGTTGTCCGTATCCTCCTTTGTAATAACTTGTGAAAAGTAATCATTTAATATATTTGCTATTTTTTTTTTTCATCTATGATTTTTGCCATTTGTATCTCTTAGACATCTAACCTCCTCTTTGAACGTTCTCTTGCTGTTGTAATATTGGATAAACATTTTGGAATTGGTTTTAGCCCCCTTAGCAATGTTCATTTTTATTTCTGTCTTGGCCTTTCTAACTTCCTTTTTGATTTATGTTTGTAGTTCCGTGTACTCTATCTGTGTACTTCGTTTTTGGTCCCTTTTTAACGCTCAGTAAAGTGCCTTTTTTCGCTGAATATTTTTTTTAATTGATCTATTAAACCATTTTGGCAATTTAGTTTTACATTTAGATTTCTCTACTTTTGGGATGTAATTGTTTTGTGCCTCTCATACTACATTTTTAAAGAACAGACATCCTTTTTCTGTGGATGTTTTCTCTATTTTACTCCAATCTACTTCTGTTAGTCTCTGTTTCATGCACAGATCTTCTCACTCTCACAAACACTCACCAAGTAACACTCCCAACTGCTCCCTTTTATACAAGTGATGCAGCTAATTGGGCAATTCACACCTCATCAATTGCAGCACCTTTCATACATTCCTCACACAAGCTCATTCACTCAGATCCACACAGCAGACTCACATCCACTCTAAACACCACAAAACACAAAGACAGGCTGCACCCTGTCACAGGATGCTTCTCTGCGTCAGGGCCTAGAAAGCTCGTGAAGATAGAGGGCAAAATGGATGCAGCAAAGTACAGAGAAATCCTGGAGGAAAACCTGCAAGAGACCTGGGACTTGGGAGAAGATGCATCTTCCAGCAAGACAATGACCCCAAACATACAGCCAAAGCCACACTGGAGTGGCTTAAAAACAAAAAGATCTTTCTGTTTTATATTTGTAATTAATTTAGAGCAATTTGTAGATTTTATTTTTCACTTTGACATTTCACTTTTTGTTGATCAGTGGCAAAAACTACAAATTAATCCATTTTGATTCCATGTTGTAACACAATAAAATGTGGAAAAGTCCAAGGTGGTGTGAATACTTTTGAGAGCCACTGTAAATAAACTAGCCGTTTTTTTCCCACTGTGTTGCCGAATGCAGTCTTCATACCTGTACATTTCTTTTAAACAAACATTTTGTATTCATTTCATCTACATGCTATGATCAGTTTGATTAAGTACATACAATATATCATGTTATGTCCCTCCTCTCGTTTTTCAGATGGCTTTGGCACATGTTGCATTGCCTTTTGGTTAGCAGTCACATCTGACTACATACAGACCAATGAGTCATTGCCTTTTTGGACATTTGCCATATCTTAAATATGTGTGAAACAGTGATTTGGGGTTATAGATATTACAACTAGCATCCCTACCGCTAACAGGACTGTACTGCACAGTTGATCTTGTGACATGTCATGTGGTTGTTATATAATTTCCTCGTGATGTGCCAACTATTTACTCTCTAATAATGTGGCTAACCCCTGTAGTAGATCGAAGACTATCTGGTGTGTCTGTTTTTTTTTTTTTTTTTAGTTATTTTTGCCCTAAAGTTTTTTTTATTCATTTGACAAAGTGAGTTTATATTGTAAATCCACTGCTTTTAAACTCCCCCAGTGCAGTTTCCCCAAGTCAGCAATCAATGAAATTTGCATCCATCCAGGCCACAAGGAAAACTGCTTTTTATCAAAATCAGGTTGAGGAAAACAAAGCCATGACTCCAAATGCAATACTGAACATGCATCAAACAGGCCTCCATATGGTTTAGGTTATTGGCTGTGAATGCTTCTGCTCAAGTGAAAAAAAACAAGCTAAAAGTTGTACACTGTGTGTTGTTTTTGGAAAATTACATCTAGGTCATTCTACTTAAAGAGGTTGAATGAAGGAGCCGACTGCAAAAGACACAGTTGGTACTGTGGATGCAAGCTAAAACAGGAGACAGATGGTTGACATTTAGAAAGTTTAGTGTTTTATTTGAAAAATAGACTTTAAAAAATGCTTAAGAAGAGTAATTCAGTGCGTTTCCATGAGCATAAGAATTCTGATATTTTTCTGAAAACTAAGTTTTTGGAAAACTAATTCCGATATCTAAAGTTATGTAAACACAGTTTTTGGAAACTGTATCGGAATATTCTGAAAGTCAGTTTTTGCAAAACAGCACCTAGAAATTTTCGATTAAATTCCAAAAACTAACAACATGTATATCATGTAAACACACCTTTCGGAAAACTTATTGAAATAGCATACTGCGCATGTGCACACTTTCACCCTTTTCTCCTGCACATGGTTTTAGGAAACAGAGAAAATAATAATAATCTGTATTTCAGTCTGCATGCATCCATTTGTCTAGTTAGGGATAAAGTAATACATTTGTTAAAGTCTGTATGTATTTTTTAATAGCCCATACTGAAGCAGCAAATGTTTTCCAGCTTTAAAATGACGTGAGAATTTAAAATAATGTCTGCAAAAGAAATTGGTAATATAGAACAGGATGAGCTATTGGAAAGGCTGATTGCACATTGTGGGGAATCTGAACAGAGGTATAGGATAGTCATCTTTGAATTTAAGACCTGACACTTTGATAGCACTTGAGTTATTGGATTGGTCTCCTATCTGTCGCAGAAATGTCCGGTCTTCAAATCGTACCTAGGCTACTACAATACTTTGCATGCGAAAATATCCTGCGCTTTCCGAAAACTTCAATCCATGTATACAGTTGAATTCTAATTAGGTTATCTATTGTTAATTTTCTAAACACAGAAAAGTGACGTTTTAAGAAAACGACTGTAAACTAAACGTTCTGATTTGTTTTTCCTTTTACAGTAAAACAAACGTCCAGAAGCAAATTCTCAATACTTTGTCAGTAACCATTCAATACTTTCCCTATGACTCATATTTTGATCTTCTATAATTGGAAGTGAAACATTAAAATATGAAAAAATATCATACAAAAATCAAAATACATATTTCCATATTGTGCATTCACAGTGAGGTCTACAAAGTAATGATACTGCATATTAAGTAAGATGCTTGTACTTTAATTTGATTCAATAAATGTTTTAATAACACAATTATCACATCTGAGCTAAGGTGCACTACATATATATTTGCACCCCCCAGTTACAACCTGCCAAATAAGCAATTAGAGCTCACTGTTTACAAGACGTGTCATTCTCACCTTGCTAGTCTAGATAATATCTCAATAAAGCGGAACAGCACCTGTTTGCAAGAAATAACATTATTGAGGGAGAACAGAATTTTACTCAATTAGCAATTTGTTTTCAGAAGTTATTTATTTATTTATTTTATCCTTTGAGTTACAAAAAGCAAATGCTTAACTGGGTATCAACCAGCATAAAAACACAGTTGGGTCTGATGAAGGGGTTAACAGGCTTTCTAGCGTGCTTATTATATATAACATACATGTAACTTAAAACAGTACATGGTTTTAATTAAGGCATTGTAAGTGTCATGTGCTTTGTCTTTACAGCTGGTTTTATTTTTTGTTAAATGAATAAAGCCGTGTCCCAAAATCTCCTGAGGTGACCTGCACGAAAGAAAAAGTCCTGCTCAGTTAGGCTTTCAACTCTAATACCTCATACAGAGGGGTTTAAATAGATGGTGAAAAGGAAGTAAAGCATCTGGGTGGAATTCCTTCTCCCACTGCCAACTCTAACTCTTTCTTTTTTCAGTACTGTGACTAACTACGTTGGTGTTTATAGATTAACTGTCGTTATACTAGTGTGGAATTAATGAAAAGAACTTGTCCAAGGAACAAAATGCTAGACAATCTATTTATCCTTCTTAAAAATCTTCTTGCCCCCTCCATGTCGCACAATAAACAAGTTTAAATATTAAATTAACTGGCTGAGTTTGAAAGGCATGAGGCAAAAGTTAAAACCTGTTTTGATTCATCCCAGTTATTTTGTGATGGTGTTAACTACTGTAATTTTTAAATGTTTGTTTGCTTTTTCTTCCCCCTAAAAAATGATTTATCTAACGCTTACAGTTGAGTCTAACCGATACTGTAATTCCTCTAGAATTTTATATTGGAAAATCTAAAGGAATTTAAAATGGCTAGAGAGAATGATAAATGGTTGGATCAAGCCACATCACATTTTGGATATCTTTATTCCAGAACATGTTTCTTGATTTCAACCAATGTAGATTAAGTAGGTATGCTAGCTCAGAACACATAGACTCAATTATAAACAGTTAACACCCAGACCATACAGCAATCTTATTGTCTAAAAGTACATTCTCAAACACATGATCATTCATTTAGCAAAAAAACCCCACTGTGACAGGAAGGCATGCATTTTGTAACTGTGTATAATTAGACAGTAAAACATTGAAGTTTATGGGAAAATTATTGTTCATCATTTATTTAATACTACTACGATTATGACTACTACGGCTACAATCGGCCTATTAAATCGGACTATGACTACTATTAATAATAATAATAATAATAATAATAATAATAATAATAATAATAATAATAATAATATTAATATAGCGTTGTTGAATAAAAATAACTATATTAGGGTGTTAATATGCCTTGGAATCAGTATAATAATAATGAGACTGAACAACCTACAGTAGGGTTCAGCAAACAATAAACTAGTTCATGGCTCATGCATTATTCCTTAAAGTTTTGCCAAACAGTAAATAAACCAAACACATTACAGTATGCTGACAAATATTAGAACCCGTGATATTAATTTAGTAAACACTGTATTAATCACATGTGTGTATAATTTGCCTAATTTGTTCTGAACCAGTGTAGTGAAGACATACCAGTACACAAAGTTTATTACTCTAAACAGTAGCATCAAACTCTGCTCTATCTTGTACAGCTGTAAAGTCTCAACATTTTGCGAAAGGCATTTGGTGTGCTATGGTCACAAGTATAGACGATTATGGAATGTAAACCGGTAGCATCTCAGGTTGTGGGATGTCAAGCTGGCTTGAAGCCTGTAGCTTTGGAGTCAAGACTTTTCCTTAATACATCTATTAAATACCCTGACGGAGTCTGAAAGGCAAGATTGTGAAAATAAGGAAGTTATAAGCCCACCCACCTAGAACCGTCAAAGCAGTCATATTTACTGCCTTTTACAATACATGTTAATATTTTGACTATAACCTACAATATTCATTTTTTTATATATATATACAAGCCTGGCAGCCATCAATTCCTTCATTATGTGCAAGGAATGCACGGGGGAACTTATCCGTAGGAGTGATTTCATCTTGAAGCTAGCCACAGTGTTTTGGCAGAAACATTTGGTTAGAAAACTGTAAAGCAGCAGGCTGCTGCAGCTCAGCCTGGATTCAGTGCTGTACTGAGTGACACACGAATTAAAAAATATCATTTTTTACAGTTTTGTGTGTACACCTGTTTACACACTAGTTTCTTTTGAGATGTTTATTTTATTATAATTTTTCATTTTTTTAAGTAGTGCTTTATATGTGGTATGTTAGAAAATATAGCCTTTTATATTTAATTGTTCCTTTAAATACAGTGCTGTGCAAATGTTTGATAGGATGTACTTGAATAAAACTTTTGAGTTGTACCCGATAGTTTGTCTTTCATTTTAATATTGATGTTGTTTAAAATGTAACCATCATAATGACTGCCGGCGTCGGTTTTAGGTATGAGTATAACCACGGCGCTTCTAGAGTTAATTCTGCTATTGCTAATAATAATAATAATTTTAAAACCTTGATTTGTATTTTCGAACAATGTTCATTACATTTAGCTTTCTAAAGCAACATCTTGTCCTACTCCTAGATATGGTTTAACACATCTAAACTTTTACCAAAAAAGTAAAAAAAAAAAAAAAACTACTGACTTGATCTGGATGGCTTTAGCCATTTTTCTCGAATATACATTAATGACTTCTCAGCTGAAATGAAAATGAATTGCAAGCCAAACTGAACAATTTACTTGTGATTGATTCATTTAAGATGAGTAATGGTCTTGGTGGGTGGAAGAGGTGTTCACATGCTTCAATTGTAATATAATCCATTACAATCTTCTGTCATTGATAACCTTTAACTGAGCTCTCTATAATGGCAAAGTAATTGCAGGCCTAGGTGTCACTGTTTATAGAACATGGTTATACATCATTTTGTCTGGGATTTTAAATGTGGCGGTTCGCTTCTGCTATAAATTAAATCTAAAATGTCATGTGGGATATACTTCATTCTTCTAACCGGAACTAACAAAATAGCTTAGTGGGAATTCTGACTTCACATGATTAAAAGAAGAATTACAGTGGCCTCCTGTTTTAAATTTATAACCGGGATATATTTAGTAATATAATCTATTTTTTTAACCAACACCCGGAGAGAGTTTAAATAACTTATGTTAGCTGCCAGGTATCTCTGGTAGTTATGAGTCAGAGACATGTACTGTACAGTATATAAGTTGGGACACACATGCAAAAAAAATATATATAAAAAACCACACCATCTTTGTTTAAATGTTAAGTGCCTGCATCAATCTTTGAAAACCCTTTTATTTATTTAAAAGGGTCACAAATTAAATATTTAGTCCCTCTATCCATTTAAGAAAGTTTTTATACATATTTATGTAAGAAATATATAAAGTGCACATAAAATGATTACAAAAATATTAATGAAACATAACCACATCATATATATCATGAAACATAACCACATTTGTGAATTGTCCAATTGTGAGTATTTTTGTATTATCATGATTTTTACATTAAATGTAAAAAAAATAAATAAGAGGCACTGTACAGATCTAGCACACCCCAATACTTGTCATGTTTACGGTATATATATATATATATATATATATATATATATAATATATATCTATTATATATTATATATATATATATATGTGAATGTTTTAATTAATTAAAAAGGTAATATAGGATCAATATCTTAAAAAGAAATATCAATCTTATTAAACAATCACAACAAAACAATGACATGCATTCCCACAATAGAACATCTAGAACATTTAATTATTGTTATTATTATATTTGTATTTATCCTATATTCATGTATACACAATGTTTGGCTTGTGTCTTCATCAGTATCAGATATATTTGTAAATTGGTTATGCATTCCCCTATGCCTACTGATGCCAAAGTTTTGTTCTAGTGAATGCTTTCACATATGAAATTATCTGTATAAGATATGTAAGTATTATTGAAGTGGCATTGACACATTTTAAACTCTAACCTCTTTGAACTTAAGGGGTTATTTTTTAAATACCAGCCCAGCCTGCTTATGTCATGGGCTATATAACATTCCATATAGGATCTCACTATGCCGAAATAGTTAAGCCAGAGTTAAAGTGACAATTTAGAATAGCAAGGGTGGGGGGTGGAGAAAGAAAGAACAGAATTAGTAACTTTGGTGGCATTAGATAGGTCAGTCAAATCAAGAAAAGCCTACAGACTATGCTTAAAATGACAATTATTTTAAATGCATTCTATGGTCTGTTGAAGCCCTTGATTGACTAAAGCTTGATTAAGAACATAAGAACATAAGAAAGTTTACAAACGAGAAATCTTGCTCATTTGGTTGTTAGTAGCTTATTGATCCCAGAATCTCATCAAGCAGCTTCTTGAAGGATCCCAGGGTGTCAGCTTCAACAACATTACTGGGGAGTTGATTCCAGACCTTCACAATTCTCTGTGTAAAAAAGTGCCTCCTATTTTCTGTTCTGAATGCCCCTTTGTCTAATCTCCATTTGTGACCCCTGGTCCTTGTTTCTTTTTTCAGGCTGAAAAAGTCCCTTGGGTCAACACTGTCAATACCTTTTAGAATTTTGAATGCTTGAATTAGGTCGCCACATAGTCTTCTTTGTTCAAGACTGAACAGATTCAATTCTTTTAGACTGTCTGCATATGACATGCCTTTTAAGCCAGGAATAATTCTGGTCGCTCTTCTTTGTACTCTTTCTAGAGCAGCAATATCTTTTTTATAGCGAGGTGACCAGAACTGCACACAATATTCAAGATGAGGTCTTACTAATGCACTGTACAGTTTTAACATTACTTCACTTGATTTAAATTCAACACTTTTCACAATGTATCCGAGCATCTTGTTAGCCTTTTTTATAGCTTCCTCACATTGTCTAGATGAAGACATTTCTGAGTCAACAAAAACTCCTAGGTCTTTTTCATAGATTCCTTCTCCAATTTCAGTATCTGTAAATATGATATTTATAATGTACATTTTCATTTCCTGCGTGCAGTACCTTACACTTTTCTCTATTAAATGTCATTTGCCATGTGTCTGCCCAGTTCTGAATCTTGTCTAGATCATTTTGAATGACCTTTGCTGCTACAACAGTGTTTGTCACTCCTCCTACTTTTGTGTCGTCTGCAAATTTAACAAGTTTGCTTACTATACCAGAATCTAAATCATTAATGTAGATTAGGAATAGGAGAGGACCTAATACTGATCCCTGTGGTACACTACTAGTTACCACACTCCATTCTGAGGTTATTCCTCTAATCAGTACTTTCTGTTTTCTACATGTTAACCACTCCCTAATCCATGTACATGTGTTTCCTTGAATCCCAACTGCGTTCAGTTTTTAGAAATCATAAAATTAGCCCAATACTGTGATTTTTACAATATTCTTAAGAAATAATATTTGTAATTCATAATTATTTGTATTTCATGCAAAAAAAAAAACAACACATTAATGAAACTGTACAGCTCCGCAGTGTGCCTGCCTGTCCTATTCACCATGCAAACAGTGCTGTGCAGTGATTGTCATGTGACTATATGCAATCTAGGTGTGAAAATTAAAATATGACAAACTGTAAACAACAAAATGGATGTCTCTAAAAAGCTTAAAAATGGCTTACACATTTTATGTGTTTTGCAAGACCTAAATGGTGAACATGCATCTGACGTACTAGAACTAAAAGCTGCCCTTGAAGATACACTTTACCTACAGGCTGTTAATTACAACACAGTTTCACAAGCCATTGTAAAGTGCTTGAGTAACTTTGATGATAATTTTTATGTCAGTGCATTTACCTGTATATTTGCTGTTTAAAAAAAAAATAAAATCTGTACATGTAATTTATTTTATATTTCTATGCACGTTCCGCAAAATACGATACTTTACCCATGACAATGGCGTGAATTTTAAAGAAAATTTCTACGATTTTCACAGGCCCTTAAGTATAACATTACAAAGTACCAGAGCTGTACAAACCAAACATTGGACAGTTAGTGGGCATCATGTGAAGGAATTATTAAATTTATTTAACAAAAATAGAAAATTATTCATATTTGTATTTGTCCCCATGGAAACGTCATAAAAAGTGGCAATATAATTCCTGACTTTTCAAACAAGATAATACACGATAATATCACCATAGCACAACCTAGAGCAGTATGTTAAGCAGTATTCATGTTTTAAGAAATATAATACCAGGTATTCTGTAGGCAGGAAAGCTGTGTAGTCAAAAAATGTTAGTGTAAGGCCTAGTAATTCCCTGCTACATATCCAGTGGACGTACAAAGATTTGATGAAGTGGCTGTCACTCTTTCATCTGTTGCAGTGCTAGTATCACCTGGGACAGCAATCAGTATCACCTCATGTCTGAGAGGAAACCAGAGTTCTACAGCCAGAAAATTCATTTTCTTCAAAGCATTTTACAAAAAAATAAACAGGATACATTTCCCATCTGAATATTTACTGAACACTTCAATTCAGACTTGAAAAATGTTGTAATATGCCAGGGTTGCAGTTTTTTTACAAATTAATGTCAGAATTCAAAAATACTGTAATACATAAAGATTTGTTCAGGTTTCGTACTTACACAGGAGGGACAAAAATATCTCACAAGCATATGCCTTTAATTAGTTTAAATCAAAGGCCAAGAGAAAGAGAAGAAAAATGAACAACTTTTAAAAACATGTAATTTAAAATCAGCTGACTATTAATGTCTATGTACAAGGCCTTTAGCAAACAAAAAAATGTTAAGCTCTTTAAAAGATTAAAATCGAACAGAGAAAACACATTTGTGAAATTATTTATTCACACTGTCTTGTTCTGCATAGTAAAATGTTGTTTTTAAAAACATAAGAACATAAGAAAGTTTACAAACGAGAGGAGGCCATTCGGCCCATCTTGCTCATTTGGTTGTTAGCAGCTTATTTATCCCAGAATCTCATCAAGCAGCTTCTTGAAGGATCACAGGGTGTCAGCTTCAACAACATTACTGGGGAGTTGATTCCAGACCCTCACGATTCTCTGTGTAAAAAAGTGCCTCCTATTTTCTGTTCTGAATGCCCCTCTGTCTAATCTCCATTTGTGACCCCTGGTCCTTGTTTCTTTTTGCAGGTCGAAAAAGTCCCTTGGGTAAACATTGTCAATACCTTTTAGAATTTTGAATGCTTGAATTAGGTCGCCGCGTATCTTCTTTGTTCAAGACTGAACAGATTCAATTCTTTTAGGATGTCTGCATATGACATGTCTTTTAAGCCCAGAATAATTCTGGTTGCTCTTCTTTGCACTCTTTCTAGAGCAGCAATATCTTTTTTATAGCGAGGTGACCAGAACTGAACACAATATTCAAGATGAGGTCTTACTAGTGCATTGTACAGTTTTAACATTACTTCCCTTGATTTAGATTTTGGTATCCGAGCATCTTGTTAGCCTTTTTTATAGCTTCCCCACATTGTCTAGATGAAGATATTTCTGAGTCAACAAAAACTCCTAGGTCTTTTTCATAGATTCCTTCTCCAATTTCAATATCTCCCATATGATATTTATAATGTACATTTTTATTTCCTGCATGCAGTACCTTACACTTTTCTTTATTAAATGTCATTTGCCATGTGTCTGCCCAGTTCTGAATCTTGTCTAGATCATTTTGAATGACCTTTGCTGCTACAACAGTGTTTGCCACTCCTCCTATTTTTGTGTCGTCTGCAAATTTAACAAGTTTGCTTACTATACCAGAATCTAAATCATTAATGTAGATTAGGAATAGCAGAGGACCTAATACTGATCCCTGTGGTACACCGCTGGTTACCACACTCCATTCTGAGGTTTTTCCTCTAATCAGTACTTTCTGTTTTCTACATGTTAACCACTCCCTAATCCATGTACATGTGTTTCCTTGAATCCCAACTGCGTTCAGTTTGAGAATTAATCTTTTGTGCGGGACTTTGTCAAAAGCTTTCTGGAAATCTAAATAAACCATGTCATATGCTTTGCAATTATCCATTATCGATGTTGCATCCTCAAAAAAATCAAGCAAGTTAGTTAGACACGATCTCCCTTTCCTAAAACCATGTTGACTGTCTCCCAGGACCCTGTTACCATATAGGTAATTTTCCATTTTGGATCTTATTATAGTTTCCATAAGTTTGCATATAATAGAAGTCAGGCTTACTGGTCTGTAGTTACCTGGTTCAGTTTTGTTTCCCTTTTTGTGGATCGGTATTACGTTTGCAATTTTCCAGTCTGTCGGTACCACCCCTGTGTCAAAAGACTGCTGCATGATCTTGGTTAGCGGTTTGTAAATTTCTTTGAGTACTATTGGGAGGATCTCATCCGACCCAGGGGATTTGTTTATTTTAAGAGCTCCTAGTCCCTTTAACACTTCTGCCTCAGTTATGCTAAAGTTATTTAAAACTGGATAGGAACTGGATGACATGTGGGGCATGTTGTCCGTATCTTCCTTTGTAAAAACTTGTGAAAAGTAATCATTTAATATATTTGCTATTTTTCTTCTTCATCTACGATTTTGCCATTTGTATCTCTTAAACATTTAACCTCCTCTTTGAATGTTCTCTTGCTGTTGTAATATTGGAAAAACATTTTGGAATTGGTTTTAGCCCCCTTAGCAATGTTCATTTCTATTTCTCTCTTGGATTTTCTAATTTCCTTTTTGACTTGCGTTTGCAGTTCCGTGTACTCTTTCTGGTCCCTTTTTAACGCTCTGTAAAGAGCCTTTTTTCGCTGAATATTTTTTTTAATTGATCTATTAAACCATTTTGGCAATTTAGTTTTACATTTAGATTTGTCTACTTTAGGGATGTAATTGTTTTGTGCCTCTAGTACTACATTTTTGAAGAACAACCATCCTTCTTCTGTGGGTGTTTTCTCTATTTTTCTCCAATCTACTTCTGCTAGTCTCTGTTTCATACCTTCATAGTTTGCTTTTCTAAAATTGTAAACCTTAGCTTTATTCATTACTTTTGGGGTTTTAAAAAACACTTCAAATGAGACCATGTTGTGGTCTGAGTTTGCTAGTGGTTCTCTGACCTCTGTTTTAGTTATTCTGTCTTCGTAATTTGAAAAGACTAAATCAAGGCATGCCTCCCCTCTAGTCGGTGCCTTGACAAATTGTGTTAGGAAGCAGTCATTTGTCTTTTCCACCATTTCAATTTCATCCGTCGTACTACCCACCGGGTTTTCCCATTTTATATGGGGGAAGTTGAAATCCCCCATTAGTATGGCTTCTCCTTTGCTACACGCATTGCTAATGTCATTGTATAACAGATTATTTTGCTCACCATCTGAATCTGGCAGTCTATAGCATGCACCTATTATTATGCCCTTTGAATTTTTGTCCATTATTCTGACCCATATTGATTCGGCTTTGTTTTCTTTGTCCAGGTTTAACACCTGGGTTTCAAGACTGTTTCTTATGTATAGCGCTACCCCTCCTCCTCTTCTGTCCTGCCTGTCTTTCCTATACAGTGTATACCCACAAATATTATATTCGTCCCCATCACCCTCAGACAACCAAGTTTCTGTAACACCTATCACATCATAGTTACTTGTTAGTGCAGTAGCTTCAAGTTCTAAAATTTGGTTTCTGATACTTCTAGCATTTAGATAAATACATTTAATCGTTGTCTTACCTGAGTTGTTGTCCTTGTTTTGATGTGGTCTCCCTTCTGTTTTTTTGTTGATTTCTCCCCCCTTCCTTTCTAGTTTAAATGCTTCTGTATGCATGCTGTACCTTATGGTACACATGGATATTACAAAAACACCTCCCTAAAACAGTACATCAAGGAATCATTTAACCTCAACTACAAAACAAAAACCATACAAATCCTGTTGAAAATATGGCAATTATTTGTATAACATGCATTTAATCCACAGTAACTATAAAAAATATCTGCTCTTACCTCAGTGGTTTGATGAAGTGATGCAATGGCAAGGTATTGTCAGTCTGCTGAATGCAACGCTTTAGAACTCATTGAGGTTGAAATATATCATACTGTAGGTCAGTTAAAAGTTGGAAGCATGAAAAAGTAGCCGTACATTCCTGACCTCAAAATCCAGCACTCTACTCAGACAGAAACAGCAGCTCCAAAACCACTGAAAAAACGCAAGTCCAGCCCTATACCAGTGTTAGCGAATTGAAGAAAAATACATCAATTAACTTACAATTCCACACCAACTAAACATAGTGTGTATGTGCATGAACATGGAGACTGGCAGTTCCATGTAGAGGAAATACAGCAGCTACTCCATGTTAGCAGTCCTTAAGTGAGAGCATCTGACACCAGTCTTAAACGCTGTGTACAACTATGCTACCAAGCACCACTAAGATACTAATCCGACTAAGCAAATCTGATACCTCTTGCCAAGTCCTTGCTGGCTGCATATGTGGAAATGTATCTTTCATAAATCAATAGAAAAAAAAAACTCTCTTTAGGCTCTTGAAAGAGAACAGTTATTTTCTGAACATTAGAAGGCTGTCAGTGTATGTGTTAGAAGACTGGTGGGTGGAAGCATACACTTCTTATTTTATTCATTTTCACTGATGTAACTTTTTAATTGCGATAGCTTGTTTCTACATTTACAGTCACGATCACATATATTACAGTACAGTCCTTGTTGCAACATTCAGGTCCAGAAAAGCTCCTTATTAAAACGTGAACATTTTTGTACAAATATCTACTACTTATGTGGGCTGATGCTGATCGCAATGCGATTCAAAGACACGATTCAAAGCTAACACTAGTGAATTGTTCCTCTCCTGTCAGGGCTGCAGTTTTGGGGTTTATGGTTACTTCCCTTGATCTTTCTATTGAAGCATCTTGTTGGTTGGCAGGTGCAGGTTAGCTCTCGCATAGAAGATCTTTGCTTGCATACTAAAATAACAAGGGGCATTTTTAATTGATTGGTTTCCCTAGCTTCAAGAATTGTGAACACTGAGTGATCCCCCTAGCCAGTGTTATTGGGAGGAGAGAATGACTGGACATTTAACCATAATTGGCAGAATTATCACAGTGCACTACTAGCAGTGTAATATAGTAGTCAGAAAGTCCCCACTATGATAGTGAAGGACCCTTTGGGTAAAATACAAATTTTACCCAAAGGGTCCTACAATAACTTAAGTAATATTTATTGTTATTCATTGTTGTTTTTATCCAAGTGTAAATGCACAGCTGGTCATTGGCAGTTACTGAAACCGTATCTGAACGGCAACTGAACAACAGTTTTCTTTTTTTTTTTGTGATTTCATTTTCTGTAGCAGTGAACTTAATTAGGAAAGAAAACGCTTTTAAACTAATCTTTAACTCTAGCTGTACCTGCTTATATACCTGCTTATATACAAGATGCTCGGATACATTGTGAAAAGTGTTGAATTTAAATCAAGGGAAGTAATGTTAAAACTGTACAATGCACTAGTAAGACCTCATCTTGAATATTGTGTTCAGTTCTGGTCACCTCGCTATAAAAAAGATATTGCTGCTCTAGAAAGAGTACAAAGAAGAGCAACCAGAATTATTCCGGGCTTAAAAGGTATTGCATATGCAGACAGGCTAAAAGAACTGAATCTGTTCAGTCTTGAACAAAGAAGACTACGTGGCGACCTAATTCAAGCATTCAAAATTCTAAAAGGTATTGACAGTGTCGACCCAAGGGACTTTTTCAGCCTGAAAAAAGAAACAAGGACCAGGGGTCACAAATGGAGTTTAGAAAAAGGGGCATTCAGAACAGAAAATAGGAGACACTTTTTTACACAGAGAATTGTGAGGGTCTGGAATCAACTCCCCAGTAATGTTGTTGAAGCTGACACCCTGGGATCCTTCAAGAAGCTGCTTGATGAGATTTTGGGATCAATAAGCTACTAACAACCAAACGAGCAAGATGGGCCGAATGGCCTCCTCTCGTTTGTAAACTTTCTTATGTTCTTATGTTCTTATATTATCGACCTAAATCATGATATTGACTATTTGATGATATAAATGTAAATAAAACATTCTGAAATACTCCAAGAGAAATTCAGCCAGTTTGAATGCCTAACCCTACAAAATGCATTGATTTGACCATAATTAAGTGAACTAAAATAATAATAATAATAATAATAATAATAATAATAATAATAATAATAATAATAATAATACATCATTACTTTGTTTTGGGGAGAAATAAGCCAGTTATAATAACATGAATATTCTCAGCAATTCAGAAATTTGTTATGAAAATATAACTATAAATGTTGATCTTCAGTCAGGTTTTTATGTTTTAGACCATATGTAAACAACAAATAATAACACCTTATGGGCAGAGAAGGTAAAAGGGGGTTAAATCCAAGTCAGCCACAGTTCATGTTTTTACAAGAACTTCTGAAAAACTTTAAGAAAAATCATGTACATCAAAAAAAACTATGAACAAGAGATGTACTGTATCACTGTCTAACTTCCCTGGTTTGCAGCTGCCAATCACAAATCAGGAAACAATTTTGTGGTTATTTAATGCTGAACTCAAATTTTAACACATTCGGGAGTTGGGAGAATGGAAATGTATGTGATGATTGCTATAGTTTTCTATTATCACTGTGAGCATATTTTTTACATATATTTTATGTAATATATGTTTGAGATTGAAACTATTTCAGACTTTCTCCACATACGCGAACCAGCGAACAAGTGAACCAAGTCTGCAAGTGAAGTGCCAAGGATCAACCATAGTTAAAAAAAAGTACCTCAGTGCAGTTAAAATGTCTTTATAGAAGACCCAACACCATCTAGCGATCACTTATTTTTAAAATAAGTTTCCTATTGTATAACTAGTAATATACAGCTCAGTTCTATATGGTGCTAATTACTAAAAAAAGTTAAAGTAAACGAAACAGAATGATTGCAAAGGCCATAAAATGCAATGGGACAGTAAACATGTATTTGGAATCCGATACACCATTGAGTTTAATTGGTTTTGTGCAAACTTTTCATGGCTCACACACATTTAATTAAAATGCTGTTTGCTACAAACCAAAGAAATTGACTATCTACCTGTGTCTATGGGTGGGTAACGGTATGTATTTACTTATGAAATGGCAAGCCTTTGTCCTAAAGAACATACTTATTTGACATTGATAACAATGTTGTTTTACACTGATAAAGGGGCTCTCAGAGAAAGTGCAACAAGCTGTTTACTATCCTCTAATTGCTCTCTGTGTTTGTTAGTAAAACTCCAGACTGACAGGGTCAGACACTTCTCACCAATCTGAAAGAACAATATTGAAACAAAGGACAAAATAAAACTATAACTTAAGCTGTCTTCCTAAAGTATTCAGCACACAAATGAAAGGTGACAACAAGAGAAACATTTGTGAATAACCCTCTACTGAAGCTGACTAAAGCAATAAGAAATCAGTTGATAGAGCAAGGTTATTGGGGTGGGCCACTATAGCAAAACAAACAATATGTGATTAGGCAAGGTAAATTAAATCAATAATATTTCCTGACTTATCACATAGTTTCGGAAAAAAAGTAAACATTATGTTTTTAAACTAACAGAAACAATTAGGGTCTTCAATGGTGCTCCTAGTAAAGCCACTGCCATGAGGTGAGATATGCAAGTGGGATTTGTTGCCAAGTGGAAAATTGGATAGGAAAAATGTGTCTTGTCATGATCCAGGTTGAGACTCAGTGGGAGAAAAGTGGATTGGCTTGATTATGAAAACTAAGGCTGCCTATTGATCCTCAGTCCTCCAGATCAGTAATGGGTTGAAGTAAAATGTATTAATTAAAAATAATTAAATATGGGCTACCGAGTGGCACATCCAGTAAAGGTGTTCCACGTGGAGTGCAAGATGCGCCCTATAGCCTGGATGAGTTCAGGCTATTCCACTGCCGACCGTGGATGGAAACTCACAGGGGGGAGTGCACAATTGGCTGAGCGCTGCCGGGGGGGGGTTAGGCCAGGGTGTCCTTGGCCCACCCCTGTGGTCTGGCCGGGCGCCTGTGGGCTTGTCTGTAAGCTGTCCAGAGCTGCATTGTCCTCCTACGCTGTAGCTCCGAGGTGGCTGCATGGTTAGTCTGCAGTGTGTAAAGAAATCCTCAGCTGACGGCACACGCTTTGGAGGACAGCATGTGTTTGTCTTCGCTACTCCCGAGTCAGCGTGGGCGTGGTAGTGGTGAGCTAAGCCTAAAAATAACTGGCTATTCCAAATTGAGGAGAAAATGAAAAAAAACAATTTATTTTAAAAACATTTTTTAAAATAAATAAATAAATAAATAAAAATTAATTAAATAGAATGTGTAAGGAATCTATCATTTATTATTGACCACTTTATGTATTTTTTATATCAGTAAAAGGTAAAAAGAAGACTATAAAAGCTACAAAAAATATAATATAAAATATAAGTAACAAAAACCGATTCACAAGTAATATGACTTGCATACCCCTACCTGGAGAGACTATGGGTTATTTTATCTGCAACTTCATATATTATGTCAGATTTACTTTTGTTTAATCTCTTCATGACAGTCAAAATCCTTTTCAAATGCTAATGCTCTCTTCATTTATGTGGACAGCAGCAGTTGTGTGCTAACTTTATACACTGTTGTACTAGAGCTGACCACTGTGATTGGTATAAGGACTTGTTCTGTGGGCTAAGTTGAGATCCCGAAACTCATCTTGAATTCATTCTAGTATTAATAGGTATAATTAAATTATTTAATTTTTAGGACCTGGGCAGTGGTTTAAATTGTTTAATTTAATAAAGGACATGCTCAGAACAAAGACCTGGGCTGGCACTGTTGAGGTACCTACCTCTTAAATTTGAATGCAGTAGGAGGATTGTTATGGATGATCTCTGTTTCACCTAAGGATTTTTTCAGTTGCTGTAACAACAACAAAAAAAAGAGCATGTTTGGATAACGTCAGTCATAATGTTAAAAAACTGGTTAGGTAATGTTTTAGGATCAGTAAACCATATAGCCTTCCACATCGTACTTGAATGCAAAGTGATATAGAACTGTCTTATACTGCTTAATTGACCAGACCAGGACTGGACTATAAAAACTAACATTCACCTCTTTTTTCTGTTAAAATCAGGCAACAAAAATGTAATACAAATTCTAAAACACAAACCGTCTGTGAGACTAGACTGCGGTACAACCAGTTTCTTCAGCTAAAGTCAAAGACCCCCTGCAATTAAAGTATTGAAAGTATTTTTAAACTTATAGGTGAGTTTGGCTGTCCTGGTCCCCCTGTACTACATGGGATCTGTGTATGTAAGTTGCCTGTGCCAAGCAGCCCACAAGAGAAGTGAACAGCTTTTTAAAATATCATTGATGTATGCTAGTGTTGTAACTTTTGTTTCAAATAGAGAGGAAACTTTAAAAAACTGTATCATCTCAAAAAAGCCAGTCTCCATTTCATTCCACAGTGTTCATTGTGCAGTTTATAGCTGTTTACATGTTTAAAGGTGGCAGCCTTAATTGTGTTGTATCTATGTTGTTTGATGTATCGTAGAAAACCATAATAGTTGATTTAGTTGATTTAATCTTTTTTTTTTTTTTTTTTTTTTTTATTGTTTGTTTTTTTAAATCAGCTGTTGCTGGTGCAACAAACATATAACACAAGCTACAATTGCTTTACAGATAAATTTAGATTTACCAATAATTCCATTCAATGAAACAAATAAGCCTGTTAATGAACGTGTTAATTCCACAAGAAAAGCTGCCTTTCCATCAGCTATATAACAGAGTCATTTAAAAGTTGCCTGGAAGCAAATGTTCCTGGCAATGCGTGGCAGTGACATTTTTATTGCTGTACTGAGGCCAGAAATTGACACAAAATAAAACTAACAACTGCCACTAATTTATCACCTATGTGTTACCTTAACACTACCTTAGGAGCTACCAATGTTGTATTATGGGAATTATAGGACTACAATCCTACAATTTGCTGCACAGAATTTCTACAGAAACGAGCAAAGTAAAAACCAGGAATATAAATAAAAATTAAATTTGCATTGAGCTTTTTCAATTGAATGTGGCCCTATTTATCTGTTAAGGGATAAAAACAGAATAAAAATATTCCAAGGAGTATATATTTTATTTCTCAGTGTCAGCAGTAGCTACTCTTTCCATCAGACCCCTGTAAATATAAAGGGCCTGATTTTGTTCACCGGGCAAGGCACTAACACTATGGCAAAGGTCATTAGTGTCTGATGGCACTTAGTGGGCACACACGAGGACAATCAGACTTTGTAAAACCGTGCTTTTCATCGAGTTGTTATGCCTGTGCTACTGCAGGGGTTGATAAGGTCTTAAATAGCTGAATAACTATCATTGCATTTCATCTGTCCAGAAACAGTTTCTACACAACATAAGCTCCTATAGTGGGATGTATACTTTTAGGGAAATAATGAAAGCATATTTTATTATCAAAAAATTTCAGAAAACGCATGCACAGTAAGAAGCATTCCACACTAAAGGGGAAGTCAGCTTCTCTTGATTTTTGAATCCTTTCTGTATTCAACTTTCCAGCGTTTGTTCTGTTCAAAATCACAACATGGGAGATATGGCAGGACACAACGCAAGCACTCTTCAGTTTATACATTGCCTTCCATTTTTTTAGTGTTCATCAAAGTTTGGCTCCATGTGTGTTGCTAGTTTCAGTTTTTGAAATTGCACAACGTTTGCTTGAATATATTCGTTTGGATAAAAGCAATACCATTTTGCCGTACAATAGGCCTGATGGAATGATAAAAGATATGTATCTTTATTTTAAACAAAATCACTGAAATAAAAATATAATAGAAGCAGAAAAAAAAAACAAAAAAAAAAAAAAAACATACTTAGTCAATTCATTACAGGTCTGCTTGATGCTTGCTAGTTTTATTATGCATTTTATAACTTGCCCTAAAAGCATATATGGGTTTTCTTCATGCTTTCACTTCATTTTACTTAGAAGACTTAACAGTACAAGTTGATTGAGGCTCCATTTTGATGTTATGTTTAACCGCTAAGCTTGTCTAAATATAAATGTGAACAATCTAACTAGGAAAGGTTGGATCAGGGAGGCTTATCTGTTATACCCCCACTTAGCAAGTGCCTAATTCCAAGTTATCTCCTGGTATGACAATAAAACTGCCAGCATTATCAAAGGATAAGCAATACAAAGGTGTAGTGTTTAGAAACAACAAACCACCCTTAAGTCAACACAGACAAGTTGCAGAGCACAGCTGTGGAAATTATTTAAGAGGTAAACAGTCATAATGTGCTTTACTATATTGTATGTATGGATTAGCACCATGAAGTAAAATGAAGCTTACTGTTTCCTTTAATGAAACATATTCGGACATTTCCTCAGAACTTGTCTTACTGGAATAAACAAATGTAACTGAATCACTTTTTCTTTAATGGATGTTCCCTGGCCAGCAGTATTAACAAGCATACACCAACTGCTTTTTCTCTCTCTCTCTCTCTCTCTCTCTCTCTCTCTCTCTCTCTCTCTCTCTCTCTCTCTCTCTCTATATATATATATATATATATATATATATATATATATATATATATATATATATATATATATATAAATAAACTGTACTTCTTAATAGAACACAGGGTCATTTTACCCAACTTTACAATCTTACCCAATGCATATGCTGACAAACTTAAGTCAAAAAGTTGCATAACCTGGAACTGTGGGTACTAGACCTAGACCTTTGCAACCTATAGGGCAATACATTAGACTTTAAACTAGGGTCCAGTGTGTTGGATTAATAACTTGTACATCTCTCCCAAGCCACTATGCTTAAAGAACAGCTGCTAAGCAATGGCTTAAATCCATGAAATCCATACATCTTAGTTTCATTGTGCTGTAAATATTTTGGTATTGTCAGATAGAACAGTATAGATTATCTGCTGCATTCCGATAACTTTACTGGTCACAGCTAGACTAATGGGAACAGTGATACTATTGCTAGTGGTAATAAGAGGTAAGAAAATAGACGCAAAATTCGTTATGGTAATTATTTATAATATTTATCAACTATATAATTTATGCGAACACTGACGTGGATTTTTGCCTTCAAATTCATGTACAGCAATGGTCTTTTGAATATTCAGATAGTTTCTCCACTGCACTAAATAAATTAATTATTACTTCGAAATAATTATAATTACTCCACACCACTGTTTTCACATGGCACTGCTAAAGTCTTCTCTTGTTGAAAAACGAATGAGCACTGACACAAAGTGAAATGGGTGGAGATTTGTGACGCATGCCAAAATGAAATCTGATCAGAATGAAAGCTCGGCCAATCAACATGCAGTGATTATGTTGATGTTAATGGTGGCCAATAGCAGCTAACAGAAACAGAAGCAGTATGAGGAAACAGAATGCAAGCAGCACGAACTGTGCTGAATAAAAGCGCATTTGAGAAACGTTGCGCTCATGGACTGTATGAGTGGATGGAGTACATCTGTTTTGGATAAAAAGCAGATTAAATAAGTCCTGGTACCCAGTACCGGCATCAGAATAAGTCCCGGTACAGAGTACTGGAGAGTACCGGCAAAATTTCACACCTGGATAGATAGATAGATGGACGGACGGACGGACGGATGAAATATTTACTGAACCAGGAGCTATTCATGATTTTAATGTGGTGGGTGGTAGGCCAGAAAGAAGCTGAAATAAGATATGCATGATCTGTTTGTTTCCTATATAGAAATAATGGTTTATGTTATGATGTATCAGAACTGTTTTCAAATAAATACTGGATCAGGGCAGGGGCCCTGCAAGTATAAGAATGTTTTTTTGTGGCAGGGACAAGGTGAAAAGCCTCCCAGCCAAGCTAATTGTTTTTTTTTTTTAATTTAATTGTTTAATTGCTTTAATTTTATTATCATTATTTGATTTAATTATTATTTGTTAATTGTTTTATTGTTTTGGCAGTTAGCCTTGATTATTGTAAATTGAGGCCAGATGCCTGGTATAAAAGGAGAGCAGCCAGTCTGCTCAAGGCTGCTGTTGTGTGAAAACCCAGACTGTGTGTTGTAGTTATTGAAAAAAAGGTACTGTGTGAACTTTTTGGTTTGTGTATCAGGTAAATGGCTTAGACGTCCTGTGAGTTAGTCAGGGACCTGTACATGTGTCGTAAGTGTCAGACGCGACGTAAGTGCTAGGTGCTTATTTTTTTTAGTTTGGTTTTGATTTATTTGTATAATAAAAGTGCATCTTGTGCGCTGAGAAATCAAGTTAAATCTCAGGGTCACATTTTTATAGGGGCACGAATCTGGAAATAAGGCCAGTCTTGTCATACTATATAAATAATGTGTTGAAGGTATCTTTTAGGCATTTTGAGTAGAGCGGGATACATCATATCAGTTTTTTTTTTTTCCAGCTGTCTTTGTAAAAATTATATATTAGAATATATGTTTTAATTAGTAATAGGAAAATATGTATTGTCAGATATATATCCACAGATAGGACTGTGAAATGGCATGTGTCATCATTGAGCTCTAATATGTTATGCAACAACTAGGCCAATCCCTTTCCTTTTGATGCACTTAACTGATAGAACCTCCACGTCTGCAGGGCAAGATGAAAGACTGAATTAAAAGGGTCAGGTATGGTTTGAGGCAACATTTTGCACATTCCTGTTTGCACATTAAAATGCCAAAGCACCCTCATAAATATTGCAGACCACACAAAGATAATACTAAACTACAGCTATTTTATTTCCCTTTAGCCATTCTCAATGCCTTCTAAGAAAGCAGCTGAAAACTAAAATAATGACAAAAGTGCAGTACAATATTTGAAGAGTCTCGGATTTATTTTTTATTTCTTTTTGACAACCAAGCCTGTCTAATCTCAGGCTTTCTTCAGTATTTGAGGATTCTTTTAATAAAAGTCAATGTACTTAAAGGCATTTTACATTCCAGACAGTCACCAACAAGTCTAAAACAAATGCATGCACATTGTTTATTGTTGCTGTCTTTAACTTGGGCTATGCTGGAGTGTTGAACCTGTCAGAAATCTACCACGCAGATTGATGTAATTGGAAGTGTTTGCTCAAAAAAATTATTTAAGTGCTGGGCCTTAATTAGTCTCTTGCACAGCAGGGGGTAGTCTCAAAAGTCAGATTGAAGAAGTGTAGAGAAGCCTGACAGTACACTTGCCTGTGCTGTAGTTTATTCATGGACCATTAGAGGATTAGAGTCATTGGTGCTGTCAATTCCTAACCCTTTGTTCACACCAAAATTCTTTGAAAAAATAATTAAAATACAGTGGCTGTCTCGCAAACTTTGCAGTGGACCCTGTGAACTGAGCTTTCAAATGTGCACACTTGGCAAGGCCAGGCTCGCAGGCAATTCTCTATACCGGGACTTCTCTTCTGGGAATACTGTATACTCATATTTCAGGGGAATGCACAGTACAAGCTTGCATTGATCCTAAAACAAATATTTAATTAAATAGGAGATAACTGGATAGTTTAGGATTGGGACTTTATAATGTTTAATAGTTATTTTGTGTGTTATTAATATAACAGATTATATATATATATATATATATATATATATATATATATATATATATATATATATATATATATATATATATACACACACACACACAGTGGCTTGCAAAAATATTGACCCCCCCTTGGCATTTTTCCTATTTTGTTGCCTTACAACCTGGAATTAAAATTGATTTTTTGGGGGTTTGTTTCATTTGATTTACATAACATGCCTACCACTTTGAAGATGAAAAATATTTTTTATTGTGAAACAAACAAGAAATAAGACAAAAAAACAGAAAACTTGAGCGTGCATAAGTATTCACCCCCCCAAAGTCAATACTTTGTAGAGCCACCTTTTGCAGCAATTACAGCTGCAAGTCTCTTGAGGTATATATCTATAAGCTTGGCACATCTAGCCACTGGGATTTTTGCCCATTCTTCAAGGCAAAACTGCTCCAGCTCCTTCGAGTTGGATGGGTTCCGCTGGTGTACAGCAATCTTTAAGTCATACCACAGATTCTCAATTGGATTGAGGTCTGGGCTTTGACTAGGTCATTCCAAGACATTTAAATGTTTCCCCTTAAACCACTCGAGTGTTGCTTTAGCAGTATGCTTAGGGTTATTGTTCTGCTGGAAGGTGAACCTCCGTCCCAGTCTCAAATCTCTGGAAGACTGAAACAGGTTTCCCTCAATAATTTCCCTGTATTTAGCACCATCCATCAGTCCTTCAAATCTTTGACCAGTTTCCCAGTCCCTGACGATGAAAAACATCCCCACAGCATGATGCTGCCACCACCATGCTTCACTGTGGGGATGGTGTTCTCGGGGTGATTAGAGGTGTTGGGTTTGCTTGATGTTGGGGTTGGTGTTGGGTTTCCTTGATGGCCAAAAAGCTCAATTTTAGTCTCACCTGACCAGAGTACCTTCTTCCATATGTTTGGGGAGTCTCCCACATGCCTTTTGGCGAACACCAAATGTTTTTCTTTAAGCAATGGCTTTTTTCTGGCCACTCTTCTGTAAAGCCCAGCTCTGTGGAGTGTACGGCTTAAAGTGGTCCTATGGACAGGTACTCCAATCTCCGCTGTGGAGCTTTGCAGCTCCTTCAGGGTTATCTTTGGTCTCTTTGTTGCCTCTCTGATTAATGCCCTCCTTGCCTGGTCCGTGAGTTTTGGTTGGCGGCCCTCTCTTGCCAGGTTTGTTGTGGTGCCATTTTCTTTCCATTTTTTAATAATGGCTTTAATGGTGCTCCGTGGGATGTTCAAAGTTTCGGATATTTTTTTATAACCCAACTCTGATCTGTACTTCTCCACAACTTTGTCCCTGACCTGTTTGGAGAGCTCCTTGGTCGTTATGGTGCCGCTTGTATATATACTGAAATCAAGTGACAGACCATGTGACACTTAGATTGCACACAGGTGGACTTTATTTAACTAATTATGTGACTTCTGAAGGTAATTGGTTGCACCAGATCTTATTTAGAGGCTTAATAGCAAAGGGGGTGAATACATATGCATGCACCACTTTTCCGTTATTTATTTTTTAGAATATTTTGAAACAAGTTATTTTTTTCTTTTCAGTTCACCAATTTGGACTATTTTGTGTATGTCCATTACATGAAATCCAAATAAAAATCAATTTTAATTCCAGGTTGTAAGGCAACAAAATAGGAAAAATGCCAAGGGGGGTCAATACTGTGTGTGTATATATATATATATATATATATATATATATATATATATATATATATATATATATATATATATATATTAGTAGATATATATATGGCATGTAGGGTTTTCCTCTGAAATTGTCAAAATACATTTTAATGTATCCTGAATATATCTGGCAGTATTCTGGTACTGAATTCGGATTAACACATGTATAATACTCCAATTGTTTTCTGAATACGAGACAAATAGCAGTACTGTATTTGGATAGCAACTGTGTGTTATTCTATGCATGCCTGTTACATAACAACTGCCACAGTAACTGAAGATTATTTTTCCTCTGGGTTGAGAAAAAGGGAAGACAACATTAAACACTATTATAATAATTGAATAGCACATTATGTTTTTTCCAATATGCCAGTATTGTTTATATAATATATATATAGTTATTATATATTGATAAAATAATGTGCTATTCACATTAGATTGAAAAAACATAATGTGCTATTCAATATATGTGCTACATTCTATATATATAAAATGAATATTTATATAAAGTTGGTTTTGTTTTAGTTTAATCATTGTGTTCAGTGCAGAGTTATTCTTCAATGGGCCTTAGTGCACAGCGCAATGCTATTACTCTTCTCCACCTCACTTTCCTCTGGTTGTTAACTCGATTTATGTGAGGAACACATATTCTAGTATAGATACATCTAGCATTTTGATATCTAGTATATTCTAGATATCAAAATGTATTTTTCTTAGTTGTCGGACACCCTTGCATCCAAGTCATGCCAGATTAAGTTGACGATTGAACCAGACTTTATGCACCAATCCGACCGCGGTGTCAGGGGACAGTGCCTCAGCTTCCCTCAGACACTTCAAATCCAGCCCAGTAATTCGGGGGGTGGTGTCTGGCCTTGTCTTTACCTGCTTTTCTAAGAGTTTTCCTGACTAACAAGAAATACATTATTTCTGGTTTTAAAAGAGATGTTAAAACTTCTACTGTTAAAATATGTATTTAGTCCAGCTCAGCGTTATACAATGGAAGACTGAATACTGGTACTCAGTTGAACTTCTTGCACTGGCATAAAATTCCTTTAATGTTCTTTAGATTTTTTGGACTTATTTCCATAAAACAAATGTCCATATTGTTTTCTTTAAGTACATTAATCAGCCCATGCTGTATTTTGTGTGTGTTTTTTTCAATCTTTGTTTTTTTCAATTTCATTTAGCTGTTCCTCAGTTGGTGAAATAGGTGAAATGCCATTCATTTTTGTCACTGGTTTTGTAACTAAAAACAAATAAAATGGCAGTGATTTATTCAGTGTGAAACGGCTCATTAGTATGCAAGCCGTGCTATACGCTATATATATATATATATATATATATATATATATATATATATATATATATATATATATATATTCGATCTATATATATATATAGAAGAGCGAATTGAGACACAAACCAGATATCAAAGATATAAAAAAAAATCAGATTATCAATGATGTTGTTGTTCTTTAGTCTTGCTTTTTGTCTGCTATGCTATTAAAAACAAAAAGTGTTTTGCAAGATTTAACAAGACAACAATGTTACGTCTTCCACGAAGCTATATGTGAATGCAAAATCAAATTTAAAAAATGGTAGATTTTTCAGCTCTGGTTCGGGGTAGGCGGTGACAGTTTTTGTAAAATGCACATTGGCAGCTGTCACAATTTATTGAAGAACATGTAAAAAGGTTCACAGTCGTGTTTCAAGCTCGAAAGGATAGTTTAGGTGCTGTGATAAACTTTGAAAACAGCCCTATAAAAAAAAAAAAACAACATTTACAAATATACTGTATCTCCATTTAAATGCAGAATTCAAGATTTTCAAATGCTGAAATCAAAGAGCCCTGGCACAGAATTAGTTAAAATGTACCACTTTTTTCACTGGGGCTCTATTTGGCTGGAAATGATTTAACACGGGGCCCCCAGTGGCTCATCTAGTAAAGGTATGTTGGGAGTGGGACCTGTGTTTTTTTTGTTTGATTTTTTTTTTAAACGGCTTCCATGGCAGTTGCTGATATCTTTGTGTCCTGTCTGTTTAGGTTGGTACGTTGACTGGGTTTGCTGTAGGTGAGCGCAGGTGCGGATGCTGCCTTAACTATGCACCTTGTATTGTGATTGGGTGCAGTTCCCAAGTCACACACAATCGGAGAGCTGAAAAGAACTCTAAAATTCCAATGGGCTGGGTGAGAGGTTCATGAGCCTTGTTGAATAACATGGCTCTTGTCTGTTCACATTTTAAAAGTTCTGGTTTCACATTAACATAAAGTGTATATGTATTCAATTTCTTAGAAAGGTATTCACAATAAACTCTTTGTTTTGTGATGAAGACATACCACCCAATTAGCTGGCATTCCATAATGGCACTAAGAGAGACAGCTTTTATGACAGTTTACACAGTTCACACACAAAGCCTTTTGTTATGAAGTCCAAGTAGTGAATAGTTTCACAAAGATAAACTTTGGAAAGCAGAATGTTTTGACTAGATTTGAAACACACTGGCCCTAGGTAATACTAACATTTGATTTCTGTCTTGTACTGGTTGATCAAATAATGACCATGACCATGCAAGATACAGACATAAAGCTGCACTTATGAAAGAAGATGATTTTCCCTTTTCTTTTTATTTCATATCAGTTTCAATTGGTTAATAAATATTTCTATATCTCTGACCATGAGACAAACTTGAATGTATATATATATATATATATATATATATATATATATATATATATATAGCATTGAATTGTAAAACTTACAATGAGCTCTATGAACTTTATCCTTGAAATATGTACTGATTTTGCCCTGCAAAGAAAAAAAAGCCTTCCCAATGCAGGGCCTTTCAAGGCCTGTCAAATTCCTATGGTAGCCTGCTTAACATACAGCTCATTCCACAAAAGTCAGGCAGTTCTTTTCAATTGAGCCAGTAGATCTAAACTTGCAATCAATAGGTGAGAGGACAACAATTAAAGAGTCCCCATCGTATCAGTTTCTTTGAATTGGGGTCTTGTTCAAGTTATTGAGAAACACTGACCATGAAATGGAAGCTTCAATGGGAAAAAGAAGACTTTAGTTATAGCACAAAAAAAAGATTATTATCCGTAATAGAATTTCAAACATTAAAAGGATTTCTTAATCACCCAAAAAATTTTGCTTTAGGAAAAACATACACCCCCATAAATGTGCACATGTTAAGAACTTTCAGTGGTTATGGACACAAATTAACATATTTATATTTCTAATAGGTAATGTATATTCTTTTCATCCACTATCCCTACT